>NC_135819.1:18867718-19167718 GCF_964213995.1 Mustelus asterias
GATTGATTAGCCATTGCGGTGCCTGCTAACCTTATCAGCAGGAGTAATATGGTGTAATTTAGGGACTAATTGTTATCCAGCAAGGGGAAATCCCCTCTATTATGTTGGATAATTGTGATTCCATTGTAGCATTGATTTTCCAATTACCTTAAGCCAACTGGAAACCAACAGTCATCATATTGAAACAAGAATGCCGAACTTGCCTTTTTTAATTTAAGAATGCCTGCCCTCTAAATAACTACCATAATTTTGAAGATCTATTATTGTGGATGTAATACAATGGACCATAATCTTATGGACAAAGTTTTATTGCAGTGTCACCACAATTGCTTTGTAAAATTTGTCATCATTTAATTTGTTCCAAAGAACTCAAAACACTCCATCTAAAAAAAACCCCACAAATTTGACAAGACCAAATATATAACTGTAGTACTGGGTGTTATCACAGTTTTGGGTGGTTCACAAATATATAAATTTAAGTCAGACACCTTCCTTTACAGTTGCTCTGTAAGAATAAGCCACATTGCAGAATTTATACACAGTGGTGTGACGCTGTTTACTGCAGGATGGAACATGAAAAAAAACTGCTTTACATAACACTGTTAAACTGCCACTATTAAGTTATACGGGTTATTGACTTGCATAGATCTACTTGCCAAGTGTCAGTGCAAGTGGATTGATTACTCATCCCATAAATAGATTGTGAACTTTCCAAAACCCACCTGATAACTACTTCACACATCACAAAATGCCCCTATAAACCCTTCACACGAAGCTGAAATTCTGACTTCACAATTGCTACACCCACTGCAGCCATTAAAACCAGACTGATATTGTACTTGCCTTGAAAATGTGGTCATTAAACCTGAAGTTTTTTTTTCCTCACATAATATCTGCCACTGACTGATGTGCTTTCCCTCAGCCAGATAAGAAATCAATTGCGCCACGAGTACTTTTATAACATTCCTGAGTAACCTGATCCAACTCAGACCTAGGTGGAAGCAACGGCCTTTTTCCTCAAAGACTGAATTCTATGGAGAGACATGAGAAAAACATCCCAAGAAACCTGACGTTAAAAAAAAAAGAAATTCAGATAAATGTTACTGAAATGTAGTTTTTCAGTCACACAAAACCATAGAAATTTACAGTATCATTTAACCCAATGTGCTCCATAGTAAGAGTTCACTACTTAATTCCATTCCTCTACCCTTCTCCCAATTTTTCTTTTCAAAATTTATCTACCTTCCTGTGAACTCTACTTACAGTATTATTCCAGGTAAGGCATTCCATTTTAATAAAAATAATCCTCCCGCTACAATTCTTGTAAATCTTTTTGCATCTTCCCCAATGCTTCTTTATCCTTTTTTGTGCATTATTTAAACTAGAACTGGCTTCAGTAACTTAAACTAAGAGAGAAAATGCTGGAAAATCTCAGCAGGTCTGGCAGCATCTGTAAGGAGACAATTTCGGAGGCAGGACATTTCAAGTCCAGATGACAAAGGGTCATCTGGACTCAAAACGTCAGCTCTTTTCTCTACTTACAGATGCTGCCAGACCTGCTGAGATTTTCCAGCATTTTCTCTTTTGGTCTCAGATTCCAACATCTGCAATAATTTGCTTTTATTCAGTATCCTAAAGACAGCCTAAACAAGGTTCTATATAAATTTAACAGTTTCTCTTAGCTTTTCAATCTGATTCCTCTACAAGTAAATCCCAGTGTATTGTTTGCATTTATAATCGTCTTAACCTGCAAGACTCCTTTTAATGATTTGTGACGATGTATATGCCCCACCATCACATGACCCCCCATCATTATCCCTTTGCAACTCCTTACTTTCGAAGGAATATGTGGCCTCCTACTAAAAAACCACCACTCTCATAAATATATTGAAATTCATTTGCTACTGATTTCTTATCCTTCAAATTTATGAACATCTTGTATTATTTCCTCCCAAAATGTACACCTGCTCTCCCTTCATTTAATTTTGTATCTACCAAAGAAATTAATCTCTTCTTGAATTATTTTCAATTTACCACGTAAATACACACATGCATACATATGCACACACAAATTCAAACTTCCATTTGAAAAAATCCATTCATAGATTTGGGGCTCCAGATATGCAAGAGTTAAAAGTTAGCTCGCCCCTCCAAAGAGCTTTAAAAAAGCTAATACATTACTGAGCCTCATCACAAGTAGTTTGAAATGTTAAAAGCAAAATGCTACCGCACCACAGTGACTACTCAGATCTCTTCAGACAAAGTGTTCAGATTTGAATACCCATTTTGGGACTATTGCACTTTTGGGCCTAGAAATGAGAAATTAGTTGCAACACATTTTCAGGCCCAAAACTTGGTTTCACACTCATTCACCAGAGGTTTGACCTAGACTTGGCCTTTGGCTTTGTTCACATAATTCTGGCAAACTGTGGGTGCTACCTGGGCACCCACAGGGTGATCAACAATTTGTTTCCTAACCAATTCAGGTCAGCAGTGACGCTAGCAGTGATCACTCAGATAGGAACACTCAGTTGGACTGATTTCCAACAGGGATCCTAAGCAGGCAGTAGGCCCTGCAATAACATATGTAAGAAGCCTAATAACTATCTATGGTAGCCACCAAAACACATGAATGTCGCCTCAGCCACACTGTTAAGGGAGATATTTCAAAAGCCCCAGAGAGTGATATACAACCCTGGGAAATTGAACCTTTTGCTGTCAATAAATTGGGCATGAGGCATTTCTCGATTAGAAACTTCCTGTGGTAACTCACCATTTGTAATAGAGGTTTCAGGGACTTCTGTGATAAAAGATGACAAATTTGGGCTCTATTCCCTGGGCATGATATGGCTAAGATTTAGTTCAAACAATGAAAGAAATTATCAAGGGAGATAAGGAAAGATCATCCATCAGGCGGAAAACACAGAAACAGTCGCTATAAACTCAGAGTGCAAGCTAGAAAAACAAATCCAAGAAAACTATCTTCACATAAAAGGTTGTGCTAACGTAGAAAGTCCTGTCCCAGAAAGCAATAGATACAGAATCAATTAAGGTGTTCGAAAGTGAGGTAAATACATTGTTGGAAAACAAATGTACTGCTGAATAGTTATAAACAGCAGAAAATTAGGATTTACAAGGTAAAGTTGCCACGATGTAAAATGTAATGAACAGCATTTCTTAAATCAAGAGGTCAATTATGGTTGCATATACATGAAATGAGACGTAGCAACGCCATCAACATTTTCAACATTCCAGAATCCTTGGAACTGGGAAGTGCACATCATGGAAACAATCTTGAGATTGAGAAACATTGGGCAGAAGTTTACCAGCGCGTCCACCCAAGGTTCGTACGTTCCTGCCCGAGGCCAATGGAAAATGCCGTTCGCCGAGCCTTGCCCATCCCGGAATCGGGGCGGGCGTGCTGGTAAAATTCCAGCCACTGTTTTTACATTTTCCAGAACTACACCACACCAGGGACCCGGGTTCAATTCTGGCCTCGGGTCACTGTCCTTGTGGAGTTTGCACGTTCTCCCTGTGTCAGCGTGGGTTTCCTCCAAGTGCTCTGGTTTCCTCCCAAAGTTCCAAAGACGTGGAAGGTGCATTGACCATACTAAATTCTCTCTGTGTACCCGAACAGGCGCCGGAGTGTGGCGACTAGGGGATTTTCACAGTAACTTCATTGCAGTGTTAATGTTGATTTGATTTATTGTCACATGTATTGGGATACAATAAAAAGTATTGTTTCTTGCACACTATACAGACAAAGCATGCTGTTCATAGAGAAGGAAACAAGAGAGTGCAGAATGTAGTGTTACAGTCATAGCTAGGGTGTAGAGAAAGATCAACTTAATGCAAGGAAGGATCATTAAGTCTGATGGCAGCAGGGAAGAAGCTGTTCTTGAGTCAGTTGGTACGTGACCTCAGACTTTTTCCCAACAGAAGAAGGTGAAAGAGAGAACGTCCAGTGTGTGCAGGGTCCTTAATTATGCTGGCTGCTTTGCCGAGGCAGCGGGAAGTGTAGACAGAGTCAATGGATAGGAGGCTGGTTTGTGTGATGGATTGGGCTACATTCACAACCTTTCAAAGTAACTTACAGTCTTGGGTGGAGCAGGAGTCATACCAAGCTGTGATACGATCAGAAAGAATGCTTTCTATGGTGCATCTGTAAAAGTTGGTGAGAGTCATAGCTGACATGCCAAATTTCCTTAGTCTTCTGAGAAAGTAGAGGCATTGGTGGGCTTTCTTAACTATAGTGTCAGCATGGGGGGAACCAGGACAGGCTGTTGGTGATCTGGATACCTAAAAACATGAAGCTTTCGACCATTTCTACTTTGTCCCCATTGATGTAGACAGGGACATGTTCTCCACTATGCTTCCTGAAGTCGATGACACTCTCCTTCATTTTGTTGACATTGAGGGAGAGATTATTAGCGTCGCATCAGTTCACCAGAATCTTGATCTCATTCCTGTTCTCGGTCTTGTTATTGTTTGAGATCCGACCCACTACGGTGGTGTCGTCAGAAAATTTGAAAATCAAGCTGGAGGGGAATTTGGCCACACAGTCATAGGTATATAAGAAGTATAGTAGGGGGCTGAGAACACAGCCTTGTGGGGCACCGGTGTTCAGGACGATCGTGGAGGTGGTGTTGTTGCCTATCCTTACTGATTGTAGTCTGTGAGTTAGGAAGTTCAGGGTCCAGTAGCAGAGGGAGGAGCCGAGGCCCAGGCCTCAAGTTTGGAGATGAGTTTCGTAGGAATGATGGTGTTGAAGGCTGAGCTGTAGTCAATAAATAGGAGTCTGACATAGGTGTCTTTGTTATCTAGCTGTTCCAGGGTTGAGTGCAGAGCCAGGGTGAAGGCGTCTGCTGTGGACCTGTTGTGGCAGTAGGCGAAGTGTAGTGGATCCAGGCAGTCTGGAATTGATTCGTGCCATGACTAACCTTTCGAAGCACTTCATAATGATGGAAATTAGAGCCACCGGGTGACTGCCATTAAGGCTTTTCTTTACTACTGGGATGATGGTCGTCTTCTTGAAGCAGATAGGGACCTCAGATTGTTGTAAAGAGAGGGTGAAGCTGTCTACCCCTGCTAGCTGGTTCACGCAGAATCTGAGTGCTCATCCATATACCTCACACAGGCCAGTCGCTTTCCGTGGGTTGACCTTCGAGAAGGCTGCTCTGACATCTGCAATAGTGACCTCAGATACAGGTTCATCCGAAGCTTCCAGGATAGAGGGCGTGCTCAAAATGGGCGTAGAATGTATTGAGCTCATCAGGGAGGGGTGCTTTGGAGCCAGCGATTTTATATGCCTTCATCTTGTAGCCTGTTACGTCTTGCAGATTTTGCCAGTCGGCGGGGGTCCGTGTGGCTAGCCTGGGACTCTAGCTTGGTCAGTACTGTTTTGGAGTTTATATTACGGTAATGTAAGCCTACTTGTGACACTAATAAACATAAAACACTTCACATCAATTGCGGCTTCCAGGAATCCAGAAGAACAACTCTCCCCGTCTCTTTCCAACTCTGTGGGAAAGTCTGTAGTCAACTATAGATAAGCAAAGCACACCTGAAATTTCACTGCCACGATCAATGTATCACACCACTGCACTGTCTCCATCAAACAAATATCACATACCATTGTTGTTCACAAGTGTTTTAACACAACATTTTCATGGAGTTAACAAGCCATTTAAAAGCAACTGATAAATTACACTTTGAATAGTTTCTAATAAAAGATTGGTTCCGTCTACACTTCTTGCTGCCTCGGAAAAGCAGCCAGCATAATCAAGGACCTAATCAAGGACCCCACGCACCCCAGACATTCTCTCTTCCACCTTCTTCCGTCAGGAAAAAGATACAAAAGTCTGAGGTCACGTACCAACCGACTCAAGAACAGCTTCTTCCCTGCTGCCATCAGACTTTTGAATGGACTTACTTTGCATTAAGTTGATCTTTCTCTATACCTTCGCTGTGACTGTAACACTACATTCTGCACTACCTTTTTTCCTTCTCTATGTATAGTCTACTTTCTGTATAGTGCGCAAGAAACAATATTTTTTACTGTATGCTAATACATGTGACAATAATAAATCAATTCAAATCAAATATAATAGAAACAGGCTCTGAAGACTCATACAGACTCGAAATATGGGGTGGCATGGCGGTTAGCACTGCTGCCCCATATCTTGGGTCACTGTCTGTGCAGAGTTTGCGCGTTCTCCCCATGTCTGCGTGGGTTTCTTCCGAGTGCTCCAGTTTCCACCCACAGTCCAAAAGACATGCTGGTGAGGTGCATTGGCCATGCTAAATTCTCCCTCAGTGTACCTGAACAGGTGTCTAATGTGGCGACTAGGGGATTTTCACAGTAACTTCATTGCAGTGTTGTCAGCCTAAATAATAAACTTTAAACTCATTAACTCAGTTTCTCTCTCCACAGTTATTGGTAACAAACAACCAACTCGCCACGCCGGTTGATCAGCGTGGCAAGTTGGGAAGATAGCATGGGAGATAAAAATCTGATTCGTGCCCTGCACAAATAGGATAGCTACCTTACTGGCCCCTCTTTATCAGTGAGAACAGCTTGGGCGCGAAGACTATTAACATAAAAATTACAAATTTAAAAGTTCTTACCTGATTCAGCACCATAAGTGTGCCAGGGCAGTGCTAAAGGATTGAAGCAGTGGGGGTTGGGTATGCACAATGATGGGGAGCACTATCAGGGGTTGGGTCAGGTCACAGGTCATGGGGAGGGAGGGAGAGAAAGAGAGTGGCTGTGGATGCTACTGTTGGGGAGCCAACACCTGTTCCATATCCAAGAGCTCAATGACCATTAGGCAATCACTACCAGGTTCACAATCCTGTCTCCCATACAGCTCATCCATCGGATTGGGGCTTTACGGTATCCCTGGTAGACAGCTGTGCATGCTAGCTTCAACATGAGTCAGCAAACATACAAACGTGATGGGTTTGTAATCTTGACCCAATGGCATGGCAAGCAATGACAACTGCCGAGTGTCAATACCACTGCAGCCTTCTTCTACCTTCACAGCCGCTGATGTGCACATGCTTCATCCACCTAGTCTGCCACTGAGGACATAAAACTCCTTTGTTTAATTGTGGTTTGTTGCTGTACAGCCACCCAGTTTAGTGTGGCAGGCCCAGCACACGCATGTTTCAGCTGGGCCAGTCTTGGTAGAAAGTCAAGCTGTGAGCAGAACAGCCTCCTTGGGATGAGAGAATCAGTCAGTGCCAGTATTAGTGGCAAGGTACAATTCAGCAAAGCCTTTGAGGTCTCATTTAAAAGAGGACAAACTGACATTGGTGCATTGGAGGAACTTGGTGCAAGCAGTGGAAGTGGCCTCATCTAACAAGCAACAACATGATTGGAAATGAATAAACTCAGCTGTGCAGAAGCACCATAAGCATAAGGAGAGAAGCAGAGCCTTGACTTGAGAAATCTACTTCCTCAGGGAAATTCTTATCCTCTCTGCCCAAGGACCTGTGGCCCCAGGAATGGCCCGCTGAGTCACCGGGGGACATACAAATCACAAAACCTGGCATACTTCATTCTCGTTTCCAGTGACTGATGACAACGATGATGGCGATAAAATATAAAAACTGATTAGTAAGCTCTGATATTAAATGATATCTCTTTGAAATTTGTGCAATAATTAATTAACCTCATTAAAATATGGGAGATGGGGGAAAAAGCGATAAATTTTTATTTTTGTTCAGTTCTCAAAGATCGCTGTCCATGGGTTTATCAATCAATTCCACAAACCACACAAGTCCCATGTGGTGATGGCATTTGAGATTAGTCTGACCAGCTATGGAGGAGCCACCAGCAATCACCAAATGTTATCGAGATGTTGTAGACTGGCCAAAACAAAAATAAAGTTCCACACCGTTCCATTTCCCCCCTCACCAAAAGCAAAAACTCCAAAAGAATAATCACAACTCAAACCCTAGGCAGCCCTTCCAAGTACTTGTGGTAGAATCTCATCATCTTACCCTGGAGATTTAAGAGGGAGAGTACCCTAGAGAAATAGGGAAGTAGCTGATCAACTTTATCAGCTCGTTTCTGCAATGGGTACCCATTTGGGTTTTCGCCCAATGGGCCCAAACAAGCGAGGTGCAATAGCACAGGTACTGGAACTTCATTGGATGTGGGAGACTACAAGACACCACCACTTGCATCATTACAATGACGTTCTACCTGCATGCCACGCAAATGATTTTTCAAGAAGCAAACAAGATTCAACACCAATAGTGTATGGAAGGTTAAATGAAGATAAATTTAAAATTTCACAGTTTTACAGCTGGAAATCTGCCACATTATTGAGTACAATAACAGCCTTCACAAATTTTAAAGTTTAGTTATTAGTCACAAGTAAAGCTTACATTAACACTGCAATGAAGTTACTGTGAAATTCCCTGAGTCACCACAGCCCGGCACCTGTTCGGGTCAATGGACCTAACCAGCACATCTTTCAGACCGTGGGAGGAAACCGGAGCACCCGGAGGAAACCCACGCAGACATGGGGAGAATGTGCAGACTCCACACAGTTAGTGACCCAAGCCGGGAATCGAACCAGGGTCCCTGGCGCTGTGAGGCCGCAGTGCTAACCACTGTGCAAAGTCATGTTATAGGAAGAGAATGCAGTCAGCAATTTAACCAATTATGGGTACAAATCTAGACTTGCAACAGACTTTGTATCCTCTTGGTCAATACATACCCTTTATCATTAATGGGAAATAAAAAGTACAAGCTCCATTTTCATTGGCAGTGTACTGTTTTCTCCACTTTGTGCTCAATCCACTGCAGGGGAGTTGTCATGCATTCATGAATCATATTCTCCTGCAGTTCACAGCTCTCCTTTGACTGAAACAGATATAAATTGATAGAGAAAAACTGCCATGTAATGTAATGTAGCTTGAAAACAAAATGCACAGGATTCATAAAGCACGACTGCCTCAGAAGCAGTGATGTATGGAACAAGCAGATGAAAAGAGAAAAGTGTAGTAATCAGAGGGGGAGCTCTAGAGGACCCATTGCTACTAACAACAAACCAAAGGAATGCAATACGTGCTGCATATTTTTTTATTCTATCCTACTTCAGCCTTAGGACTGACAGTCAGACTATGTTTGCAAACACACAGGCTATTAATCACAGGCTGCTTGGGGTAGAGCCCATTCATTTCTGTCATTCTGTTAAACTCTCTCTGACTGGCTTGTTAGAACTGGGCTTTTCTTGGCTTTGTGGGTCAGCTTTCCCCATACTGGTACATTGAGTACATTAAACTACAGGGGCAACAATTCACATCCTCTGGGGCAAGACTGGATATCACTCAGCTTCCACAGTAAATATACAGAAAAGGAACATCTGTGTGTTAATTCCGGTCATCCAAAACATGATTTTAGAGACATGTCTATTTGATGTTTACTGCATGATAAATCTATTGTTTTGTAGAACTATAATATAGAAGAATTCCAAGAGGATTCTATAATTCTTCCAATTTCACACTATGGTTTTATATGCTTCATCAGTAACAATGCAAATAGAATTGATTTTACAGAACTAAAGTAGTACACTTGGCCTTCCATATCTGAAATTGACAAAGATGCCCCTTTCTCATTTGCCATGCATGATTTCGCCTGCAGTTGGTCCATTTTCACACACTTGAACATAGTTAAACATTTCGTGTTCTACTGTGCACTATGAGTTATTAGATCTTTTCAAAGGGAGAACAAGTGTTTCAGTGCTGTTGCATCCTTGTTTGTGCACATCATTGGATAACTTGAAAAAAAATCAATAGGAATCTCCTCATGACAGCTCAAACATGGTCAGCCCTCCGAAGTTGACAAAGAACAGAAGCAATGAGTAGCATCAGTAGAATAAAATAAAAACTATATACTGGAGCGAAAAAAAAATGACTATAACAGTTTGGAGATAAGGGGGCAGTGTGGGAAGAGATACCTTCATTTGCACAGCCAGAATTACTGCGCACATTAACATTCCTTTATCCTTTAACAAATACTTTACACTTGGAGAGACTCTTTAGTTGATTAACTGTTTAGTTACATGAAGACATCCAACTCTGAAAGATTGAAAATAATTTTATTGCGAGAAACTGAAAAATAAGAAGGAATAAAGAGGGAAAAATAACTCCTGCTGCTCCCAACCTCAAAAATGAAAAGGAACTCATCCTTGAGGTTCTCTTGGTCAGGCAGCCCATTGATATGGGTCAGAATGTGCAAGGCACACCCTCCAGCCATCTCAATGACGTTGTGGTGGGTCATTGCACATCAGCTCGCACCATTTGCTGCCCCAGTTGCATCAGGTTGAAGCGATGAATATTCAGCCCTTGGAATCAAGTACAAAACCTTAGTTAGGCTACAGTAAGAGTATTGTGAACAGTTTTAGGCAGCATATAGTAAGAAGGATAATAAAAATATTGGTAGAGATCCAACATAGCTTCACTAAAGAGTTAGAGTTGTGAAGTGAGGCTTCAGGAGGTACAGCATTTTTCCACTGGAACAAAGATGGTCGAGGGGTGACCTTAGAAATTAGGATTATAAAGAAATGATGGGTTGGTTTCATTGGTTGGCAAGAGAGGGTATAAAACAATTAGATGGGGGAGTGGAAGGCGAGAGAAAATCTTTGCACAAGGGATGGTGGAATGTGGAATTATTTACTACAAATATAATAAAGAAAGGGAAAGATGGCCAACAGATGCTTCAGGGAGAGAGTTGGATTGAACTAGAGGCCATCAATATGAGATGGTCACCAAGAACTCAATCGGAAACTCAGAAGAAACTTTTTCACCTAGAGTGGTGAGAATGTGGAACCTGCTGCCATCGGCATTGGCCAAAACAAATAGTATATAAGCATACAAGGGTAAGCTAGACAAGCACATGAGAGATGGTTACGATGGCAGATGTAAATGAGAAAAGATGGGAGGAGGCTCAAGTGGTGCGTAAACAATACATAGACTGGTTGAGCCAGATAACTTGCTCTTACTCCATATATCTGATATGCAATCCTGTGTGGGATCAGACTAGGTGGAACCTAGGGGGAAAGCACCACAATGGATTGGATAACGGTCTGTTTCTCTGATGTACCATTCTGTGATTCCATTTGCACAAAGTTAACAATTGTGAATCAGCTCTCCAATCAAAAACATTCACACCTGAGATGCGGCATAATGGATTAACTGAACAACAAAGATACACCAATTAATTGATCTATTATTTTTGAAATTACTGTATAAACATGTGCAATTTTAGACAATTAAAAATAATCCTCAACCTTACAGCAAGATACATGAAGAGCGAGTATAAGTATTAGGAACTGTGTAACACTAGTTTATATACAATTTAACAACCTTTTATCCTCTCAATTTTGAAATTGTTTAGATGGTGATAGTTTCAAAATTGAATATTACAGTTTATACATAATTTAAATCACTGAAGTCACTGAAATCTTCCTCATACTACTCTTGCCTATGATTTTAACATAAACATCCTTGTAATATTTTGCTATGTAGGCTTCATTACACCTTGCACTTGCAATGATCTCTATAACCAGTGCACAGTCCATTAGTGCCAGCAGTATATAAGGTATCTGCCATAGCCACTGTTGTAGCACATTGACATCTCAAAGCAAAGGAACAAATACAAAACATGAATAATGGGGGAGAGGGAAGAGAAGAAAAAAAACATTAGCTAAAGATACCAGGGAGAAAAAATGCACAATCACAAGAATTCCACCCAGAAAAATTTAAAGGAAAATCAATAACAGATTGCACCTATTGTGAGAGCATCTCTAATTTACTAGTGTAAACAATTATACAGTTAATATTTTTCATTTTAACAAAAACTTTGTTTAAAAACAGCTCTTTGAAATTGCAATTACTCATAATTCTAGTTTTCAATGAAAGCTGTTCACATTTTTCATCAGTAATTAACTGTAGATTAATTTGAAGTGTAGGACATCAGAGTGCTGATATTAAATCTAAGGTCATGTATGAGTGCAAAGTGAATAATGCTGCTGAATTATAGATTACTGCTTACCCTTTTCTTAATAATGAATGTTTCGTTCATTATTAACAAAGCCAATATGAGCATTTAAGCTTCAACACAACAGTGGTCTTCAAAATGCCACACAAAGAATTTTGACCAGTGGCCTTTAACATTTTCAGGGTAGAAGCCTACTTAGGAAATTCCTTATGTGCCTTTTTCTGGTGGGCAGGGAATTGTGTACTTACCAACCTCATACAATATGCAGGAACAAAAATGACCCTTATCATTTCTGCACACAATTTCTAGTATGTACACTACATATTAATGCTTTGTGCACCTCTGCATTTATTAGTAGCTTCTGACAGAAACAATGCATATATAGCATCATTGTAATATAGCGATCCAGTCAGATACATAGGAAAATGTTCATATTGCAGGTAAATGAGACAGTGTTGTACATGTTAGTTCTTGGCCAACCCCCAAGAGTGCAGTATCACATATTAGGTAGAAAGAAAATGGTGAGTATTTCAAAAGCTCGGTGAAATTGTACAGTTAGCTTGTAACAGACAAAAGAAATACCATTGAGGTTGAATATTTAAGTGCAGTAAAAGGACAAATTGTCAAACCTCAATGTATTTTAACATTAAACAATTGTCACGTTATTTCTAAGACTTTTTAAAAATCCTACTGTATCAAAAATAAGGTTTTTTGAAGGCTGAGTCATGATACTGATTACAACAGCATAAGATTCCACACCACACTCCCACCCCTACCTCAAGGTGAGATTCCCACCTTGGAGAGAAGCTGCTAGTAAACCCGGAGGACTGCAACTCCATAGTTCCAGTGGTGCCAGGTTCAAGTACTGGCCATTGCTGGGGCTACAGACAGTTCTTGAAGAGAAAGCTAGGGAGGCGAGACCCAAGTTAAGTCTAGGGCAAAAGCCTGGGTTTGAGAGTTAGGTGGGCATATGAGGTTGGAAGGATGGGGAGGTACCCCAGATAAACACAGAACCCACAAAGGAAGTGTCAACTCCCTTACCCAACGCCAATCCGCCCAGTAAAAGTTGTCAGGCTACCCGATTGCCGTTGGCCTCCCCTTGCTGAGGGAGAGTTCAGATTTGATCCTACTGGGTGCAATCTATACACATCAAGTTTAAGACACCTCACACCCAAAACTACACGTGGGGAGGCTGCTGCTGATTTTTATCAACAGTTACCTCTGACAGGTGGGATGAGGCATTTGATTGGCCGGTTAGCTTAACTTCTGTAGTAGGGAAAATGCTCGAATCTATCAAGGAAGAAATAGCGAGACATCTGGAAATAAATTGTCCCATTGAGAAGACGCAGCACGGGTTCATGAAGGGCAGGTCATGTTTGACTAATTTGGTGGAATTCTTTGAGAACATTACGTGCGCACTGGACAATGGGGAACCTGTGGATGTGGTGTATCTGGATTTCCAGAAGGCATTTGATAAGGGGTCACACCAAAGGCTGCTGCATAAGATAAAGGTGCACGGTGTTACGGGTAATGTATTAGCATGGATAGAGGATTGGTTAATTAACAGAAAACAAAGAGTGGGGGTAAATGGGTGTTTTTCTGGTTGGCGATCAGTGACTAGTGGTGTGTCTCAGGGATCAGTGTTGGGACCGCAATTGTTCACAATTTACAGAAATGATTTGGAGTTGGGGAGAAGGAGACTCAAACGCAAACCAGCAATGTCCTTTAGGATCAATCCAGCAACAGATGTCTGCATGCTCGATATTTCCTCAGTTCCAAGTCAAGACAGAATGTCACTGATCCACTTTATCATGGAGGAAATGTATCTGTTTGCTGCTAATTGAAATGTAGAGCTTGTTCAAGGAACAGCTACTGGGTGTCCTTGATAAGTATGTACCCGTCAGGCAGGGAGGAAGTGGTCGACTGAGGGAACCGTGGTTTACTAAAGAAGTTGAATCTCTTGTGAAGAGGAAGAAGGAGACTTATGTAAAGATGAGACATGAAGGCTCAGTTAGGGCGCTTGAGAGTTACAAGTTAGCCAGGAAGGACCTAAAGAGAGAGTTAAGAGGAGCCAGGAGGGGACATGAGAAGTCTTTGGCAGGTAGGATCAAGGAAAACTCTAAAGCCTTCTATAGGTATGTCAGGAATAAAAGAATGACTAGGGTAAGATTAGGGCCAATCAAGGACAGTAGTGGGAAATTGTGCGTGGAGCCTGAAGAGATAGGAGAGGCGCTAAATGAATATTTTTCATCAGTATTTACACAGGAAAAAGACAATGTTGTCGAGGAGAATACGGAGATACAGGCTATTTGACTAGACAGGATTGAGGTTAATGAGGAGGTGTTAGCAATTCTGGAAAGTGTGAAAATAGATAAGTCCCCTGGGCCGGATGGGATTTATCCCAGGATTCTCTGGGAGGCTAGGGAGGAGATTGCAGAGCCTTTGGCTTTGATCTTTATGTCGTCATTGTCTACAGGAATAGTGCCAGAAGACTGGAGGATAGCAAATGTTGTCCCCTTGTTCAAGAAGGGGAGTAGAGATAACCCTGGTAATTATAGACCAGTGAGCCTTACTTCTGTTGTGCGCAAAGTTTTGGAAAGGATTATAAGAGATAGGATTTATAATCATCTAGAAAGGAATAATTTGATTAGGGATAGTCAACACGGTTTTGTGAAGGGTAGGTCGTGCCTCACAAACCTTATTGAGTTCTTTGAGAAGGTGACCAAAGAGGTGGATGAGGGTAAAGCAGTTGATGTGGTGTATATGGATTTTAGTATAGCCTTTGATAAGGTTCCCCACGGTAAGCTATTGCAGAAGATACGGAGGCATGGGATTGAGGGTGATTTAGCGGTTTGGATCAGGAATTGGCTAGCTGTAAGAAGACAGAGGGTGGTGGTTGATGGGAAATGTTCATCCTGGAGTTCAGTTACTAGTGGTGTACCGCAAGGATCTGTTTTGAGGCCACTGCTGTTTGTCATTTTTATAAATGACCTGGATGAGGGAGTAGAAGGATGGGTTAGTAAATTTGCGGATGACACTAAAGTCGGTGGAGTTGTGGACAGTGCGGAAGGTTGTTGCAGGTTACAGAGGGACATAGATAAGCTGCAGTGCTGGGCTGAGAGGTGGCAAATGGAGTTTAATGCGGAAAAGTGTGAGGTGATTCACTTTGGAAGGAGTACTGGGCTAATGGTAAGATACTTGGTAGTGTGGATGAACAGAGAGATCTCGGTGTCCATGTGCATAGATTCCTGAAAGTTGGCACCCAGGTTGATAGAGTTGTTAAGGCGGCGTACGGAGTGTTAGCTTTTATTGGTAGAGGGATTGAGTTTTGGAGCCAGGAGGTCATGTTGCAGCTGTATAAAACTCTGGTGCGGCCGCACTTGGAGTATTGCGTACAGTTCTGGTTGCTGCATTATAGGAAGGATGTGGAAGCATTGGAAAGAGTGCAGAGGAGATTTACTAGGATGTTGCCTGGTATAGTGGGAAGGTCTTATGAGGAAAGGCTGAGGGACTTGAGGCTGTTTTCGTTAGAGAGAAGAAGGTTAAGAGGTGACTTAATAGAGGCATACAAGATGATCAAAGGATTAGATAGGGTGGATAGTGAGAGCCTTTTTCCTCGGATGGTGATAGCTAGCACGAGGGGACATAGCTTTAAATTGAGGGGTGGTAGATATAGGACAGACGTCAGAGGTAGGTTCGTCACTCAGAGTAGTAAGGGCGTGGAATGCCCTGCCTGCAGCAGTAGTGGACTCGCCAACATTGAGGGCATTTAAATGGTCATTGGATAAACATATGGATGATACTGGAATAGTGTAGGTTAGATGGGCTTTAGATTGGTTTCACTGGTCGGCGCAACATCGAGGGCCGAAGGGCCTGTTTGCGCTGTAATGTTCTATGTTCCATGTTCTAATGGTTAGAGATGAGCAAATTCACATTTTTTGGAGAGACTGGAGGGCCATCCATCTAGATCAGTGGAGATTATAAAACAAGCTCTGGTGGTCTTTCAAGGCTGTTGCCGGAATAACTGGATATGGAGAGACGACCTGCACATTTGTAGGAGAATAACCATTTGCCAAACCTCTGCGAGCAGCAGTCTGCTACGATAAGATGGAACTTGTAATGATGTCTGATGCAGGAACCATGTTGTTCCTCATGCAGTTTGCTTCAGCTGATGTATTTACACTGCATTATACAGAACACAGCATGTCATTCTACCCAATTGCTCTATGCTGATAATCATGCTCTAGGCTGGCCTCCTCTCAACCCTGCTCATTCCAATCTATTAGAGTATCCCTTTGCTCATTTCTCACTGTGTTTATCTAGCTTGCCCTTAAATATATTTAATAATACCATGATATCATCTATGGATTTAGGATCCAATGCAGTAGATTTTGCTTTTTAAGAATGGGTAACCCAAGTCTGGTTCCCAGGCTTCTCCCTCCATTCAAATGATATTCTGCTTTTATATTCTTTCCACCAAGTGCTCATTCCACCACTTATTCTTTCCACCACTCATTTTCCCAGATTATAATGCATCTGTTAATTTTTTGCCCACTCACTTAACCTATCTATATCCCCTGCATACTCACGTCATCTTCACAACTTACTCTATCTATCGTTGTCATAAGCAAATCTACCAACTATACACTTGGTCTCTTCATTCAAAGAAGTGATACAGATTGTAAATAGTCGAGACCTCTGCACTGATCCATGTGAAACGCCAGTAATTACAGCTTGCCAACCTGAAAATGCCCCATTTATCCCTAGTCTTGGCTTCCTGTTGGCTAACCAATCCTCTATCTGTGCTAATATATCTCCTCCAACAACATGAGCTCTTTTGTTTAGTAACTATTTATATGGCACCTTATTGAATGCCTTTAGGAAACCCAAATACATTATATGGTTCTTGTTTCTCCACACTGCTTGATACATCTTCAAACTCTAATAAATTTGTCAAACATAATTTCCTTTTCACAAAACCATGTTGACTCTGCTAAATTGCGCTGCGAAATTTGAAATGTCCTGCTACTACTTTCTTAATAATGGATTCCAGAATTTTCTCAATGATGGATGTTCGGTTAACTGGCCTATAGTTTTGTGCTTCCTGTCCTCCTTCTTGGTCCACAGACAGTTGGTCTCAACTTCCATAACCAGACAAGGATTTTGCTGAGGAGCTAGCAACTAAGCCACAATGGATTTGGTTCCAGGCTGCCCAGTCATAGTACAAATTCACGATCTGTTGCCTGCCTTCAGAGAATTTGAGCACAGGCAACTAAACCAATGGTGGATGATAGAAATCGTGAACGTATGGGAGTCTGAATTGAAAGAGTTCTCAAAGGGTTCAAGTATCAAAACAGAAATATTTCTGTTGCAAGCCACTACACATTTAATTAACTGGTTTGCATTAGAAACATTACCTAGGGAAGATGATGGGAGTGGGGATGAAGTGACATAAAAAGAAGGATTTGCATTTAGAAAACACATTTCACGACCACCAAATGTCTCAATACAGTCAGTGAAGCACTTTTGAAGTGTAGTTGCTGTTATAATTTTGGAAATGTGGCAGCCACTTTGCACTTACAACAAAATGATAGTGACCATATAATGTCCCATAACTTCTGAAACAATCAAATACTGGAATCGTAAAAATGCTGCAGCTTCCTAGTTCAATGGGGGCTTGATAACTCTTACAGTAATGCCTTTGTGTCAAGATGAACAAACTCCAGTTTGTACCAACTGTTCTTGACCAGATTAGCCAGCTACTTGTTTCATGAATGAAAAGGCATCAGCTGTCCTCTCTGAAACTGAATCTGAATGAGTGGTTCAAATATGTATACAATACAGGCTCAATGACATAGCAGTTCATTTTATTTCTAATTTTCTTTTAAAATAGGGATTGAAGGAAGACATTCTGCTTTCTTTCTCTCAGGGCTCTAAACTGTGAAGCAAAACTGTTCTAATATGACCATCCTACATCACAAGCTTAACTTGCTTTGGAACATTGCAGTTACAGACAAGCTCTTTATCCTCTTTAGTACTAGGGCCAAAAAAACGGCAACAGTCCAAGAGAGGGCACTGCTCAAAAAGTTTAACAGGAATTCCTAGTGCACACAGTCACCTCAAGGCCATATTCATCAGTTGTCTCATGACAACTACTAATTAACATCATTGGGAGGTAATCAGGTTTTCTCACAAGTCAACTCGACTCCAAAGTGACATTACTGGTGTTAGTTATTATAATCAAGTCAATTCTCATGGCAGATTGAATACCTAAACCAGAGGCTTGAAATCTTGATGATTAACGAGCCAACTCATTAATAAAGCTTGGGACTGCACTAAAAAAAAGCCTGTGAATCCAAGGAGTATGACAGGTGTTAGTAGAGACTGTAATTTTCCCCATTAAGCCCCAGCTTAAAGTCCCAATAGGGCAAGTGGTCAAATAGCAGAAATCGTAACAATAGCCCTGACTACATAGTTTAGCTAGGATATGCAGACAATCCAATCAGCACCCATCCACCAATTTAATCATCCAAGCCCTCTTCAGCCTACCACATCTGTAACAAAATGGTTCAACTCACTAAACCCACTCCTTTGATAGCCAATGCAATATTAGAATGGATTCTTCCTCCTCTATTTCATCCCTTTGGGAAATGGTCAATAGAAATGTTTCACCAACTTAGTAGTTAACAGCGACGAGTGTAGACTAACGGAGATAAAATACTCAATTAGATCAAATTTCTTTTGAGCACAGGTGTTTAAAATGTCTTCAAACCTCCATTCTTCTTAAGGTTGTGAATTCTGAACCCATGTTTTCTCATTTGACGCTCAAAATTGAAGCAAAATTACATCCATCTGAGTAACGTGATATTTTACAGATCTGAAACATGTTCTCACAAGAAGTTCAGCTTTGCAATTTTATTATTTAAGATCTATAGTTCTGGAAGTGAAATGATTTACTTCCTGGAGTTGTCTTCATTCTTCAAAGATCATTCATGTCCTGCACACTGTTGCAGTAATTTCCTGCTTGCTGCAGTCATGTGTGAATCACATACAAAACTCTAATTGTGTGTGTAAGCAAGTCCATAGGTTCTCCTAATCCCACATCCTTTAACACATTAAGACATTACTCATTTCAGTATTTGGAATGAAATTATAACAGAAATCCATGATTTCTATGATGGCAAATTCAGTAAGTCAGATGAGTGTGTGAGCGAGTCCCTTCCTGTCGGTTGGCATAACAGACTATGGCTTATATTGCCCATGTATAAATATACACATTTCTGTAAAAATGCTCCACAGTCAACCTCTCCCTGTTACAGGTTCATGATATACTTGATGACATGTTAATTGTACATTTACCATGAGCTCATTTCCCCTTCAGCCAAGCTGAGCAGAATATGGTTGACATGTTCAGAAAAATGGTACAACCTACAAAACTAAGTCAAAGCCTATTCAATCATCACCAGCTGAAAAAATGACTGAGCAAGTTTAGCTAAGGTGAAGTCATGTATAGGTGAACATTAGGAACTAAAAGAATGCACTGCCATCTAGCCAAGTATCTATACATCTCTTCACAAGGAAAGCCACTGTAGGTGGATTATCAGGGCTCCAAACCTGTAAATCTATCCAAGATTAGAAAGACAGATTTAACATTATACATGCTACCTCACATACCTGCATCCACTTGCCTAATATTTATGAATAATGGAAACAGCAGATCACCAAGAATGCATCCTTACAATGCCACTCATCCCTCACTATCCACAAGCCAGAACTTATTTAGTTAACTTATTGCCCAGCTGGTTTTCAAACTGGATACTTTTAATTTGCCAATAAGTTCATGGGCCATGAGAGTCTTAAATACTGAGCAATATTTTCATCTCAACCATTTAGGTAGTGGAGCAACAGACCTGATCAACATCCATTATAGGACACTTTGCATTTTCATTTGTATCAATCACAATGGAACTGAAAATCAGACAGGTTCTATAACAGGAATGCAATGCACTCCTCCAGCTTTCTGTCCAAGCGATGAAGAAAATAATTACTCCCAAAAATCTACGTCAATTATATTTACTGGATAGCCTTTGTCTGCCAGTTTAGTTACCTCATCAAAATATTCCAACAGGTAAATTAAAAATGACTTACTTTTGCTTCTAAATACACATTGACTATTCTTTATTAGCACTTCATCCATACTGATGATCAATAGCATATTTTACTCACAATATTGTCCTCTATTGCAGACATTAAAGACTACTTTCATGCCTTGTACCTCCTTTCAAGACAGTCTTTATTATTTAATCCTCAAATTAGGTGCTGGGTACAAGGGAGTGTCGAAAACATTAACTGGGATATTTACTTTAATCTCTAATTTATAAAATGGATCTAGATTTTATATATAAATATATGCATTATAGATTCTTGCACCAAAATGACTAGCCCCAGAATTTAACTCCAGCTTTTTCCATCACAGCTGATGAATTAACATGCACAAGGTTCCCTTGGGGAAGCCTTCTTGACCCAGTCCATTTCTTGTCTTTATCAATGATCTGGTGCATGTCATCCAAAGTGACATTGTCTTTGTTGATGACACTACTGTCTAAATTGTGGTTAGCCCTCTAACTGAATGACAAGACGACGCTGAGTCACAACCTAAGATATAGAACTGGACAGTGCCCAGACCAATTCACTGCTAAGAAATCAGTAACTCTGCTCAGGAAAACTGCGATGATGCCCACGTTTTATTTTACACCAAATGATGGAAAATATTTTTAGGTTCAGTCATTCAGTAACAAGCCTTAATGATAACAAGCCGCACAACATCCTGACTTGGAACTGTTATCGTCATTCCTACACTGTCACTGGGTCAAAATCCTGGATCTCTCTCCCAACACTGTGGATGTACCTACACCACATGGATTGCAGCAGTTCAAGGCAGCAGCTCACCACCACCTCTCAAGGGCAATTAGGAATGAGCAATAAATAGCCAGTGACGCCCATATCCTGTGAATGAGTAAAAGAAATTCTGGGAAAGAAAATGGTAGCTGGAAAATGGAAACTAATACTTAAAAAAAGCTCAGTCCAACCCTTTACTACTACAAAGTTGAGATTGCCGGAAACTGGTTCGACAGTTTGGTGGAAATAATCCCCCACTTATGCTTTAGTCAACAATCCAAAGATCCACTAACCTCACAAATTCTATCCAGAGTCTACTTACTGAGATATGGTCAGCCGGAGTTGTTAGCTCTTAAATCAGAATAAAGTGAATCCTTAATGAAGCACATTTGTGACTCTCCCTTACCTCATCATACAGGAACACGTAACTCTTCATGCTATTCTGTCCTTTTCATGGTGGACACAAATAAATTGGAATACAATGCTCAAAGAACAGAAATATTTATGAAAAAACACAAACTGGAACCACAGTTTCATCACATAGATGAAGTTACCAAAAACTGACCAGGATTCTTACTGCCATGAGTTTGCATTCCAAATACAGAGCTCTCAAACCACTAGTCTTCGTGGCCTGATCACACCAGTCAAGAAGGTGCCAAGGTTTGCTTCTCTTCTATTAACTGCTCTCATCCCAGTGGCAAAGATAGGGTACTACAACTGGCAACAACCTCTCCGGATTGGAGTTGGGTCAAAAGCTCCGGGTCATCCACTGATTTTTTTTTGACAGTGAGCAGGTTGAGTTCAGACATATTGAACAAGCTGTGCTATCCCCAAAAGTTCAAATGTGCAGCTAAGTGGAACTATGCCCCAGGGCAAGTGATCTCTTTCAGAAAAGGTGGAAGCAAAGACAAGTGTAGGGAGGGAGGAAATCCAAAGAGATTTTCACTTTTATAAAATATTAAGTCCGACTTTTACATGTACACGAACATTTCTCACAGGCGTCTATGAAAATAATGCACTCTCAGAAAACAAAATTCATTTGACTTATTGTCACGTGTATTGGTATACAATGAAAAGTATTGCTTCTTGTGCACTATACGGACAAAGCATACTGTTCATAGAGGAGAGTGCAGAATGTAGTGTTTGTTACAGTCATAGCTAGGGTTAAGAGAAAGGTCAACTTAATGCAAGGTAGGTCCATTCAAAAGTCTGATGGCAGCAGGGAAGAAGCTGTTCTTGAGTCAGTTGGTACAGGTATCTTTTTCTCAACAGAAGGTGGTGGAAGGGAGTATGTCCGGGGTGCGCGAGGTCCTTAATTATGCTGGCTGCTTTTCTGAGGCAGCGGGAAATGTAGACGGAGTCAATGGATGGGAGGCTGGTTTGCGTGATGAACTGGGCTTCGTTCATGACCCTTTGTAGTTTCTTGTGGTCTTGGACAGAGCAGGAGCCATATCAAGCTGTGATACAACCAGAAAGAATGCTTTGTATAGTGCATCTGTAAAAGTTGGTGAGAGTCGTAGTGGACATACCAAACTTCCTTAGCCTTCTGAGAAAGTAAAGGCGTTGGTGGGCTTTCTTAACTATAGTGTCGGCATGGGGGCGAACCAGGACAGGTTGTTGGTGATCTGGACACCTAAAAACCTGAAGCGGTTGACTATTTCTACTTCTCTCTTTCCTGTACTCCGTCTCGTCATTGTTTGAGATCCGACCACTATGGTGGTATCATCAGCAAACTTGAAAATCGAGTTGGAGGGGAATTTAGCCACACAGTCATAGGTGTATAAGGAGTATAGTAAGAGGCTGAGGACACAGCCTTGTGGGGCACCGGTGTTGAGGATGATCGTGGAGGAGGTGTTGTTACCTATCCTTATTGATTGCAGTCTGTGGGTTAGGAAGTTTAGGATCCAGTCACAGAGGGAGGAGCCGAGCCCCAGGCCATGGAGCTTGAAGATGAGTTGAGTTTCATAGGAATAATGGTGTTAAGCTGTAGTCGATAACTAGGAATCTTACATAGGTATCTCTGTTATCTAGGTATTCCAGTATTGAGTGCAGGGTCAGGGAGATGGCGTCTGCTGTGGACCTGTTGCTGCAGTAGGTGAACTGTAGTGGAGCCAGGCAATCTGGAAGGCCAGAATTGATTCGTGCCATGACTAACCTTTTGAAGCACTTCATAATGATGGATGTCAGAGCCACCAGACGATAGTCATTAAGGCACGCTGCTTCGCTTTTCTTTGGTACCAGGATAATGGTTATCTTCTTGAAGCAGATAGGGACTTCAGATTGTTGTAAAGAGAGGTTGAAGATGTCTGAGAATACTCCTGCCAGTTCATTCGCGCAGGATCTGAGTTAACTTTGAATCATTATTAACACTATGTTAGCACCAAACTTCACAAAAGCAGATGATCTGCTTCTAAAAAGTGCTAAAAAGCATTTAAAAATGTCATAATGCAGTAGAGATCACAAACCATATCAAGTATATGGTACCTTGGCAATCAAGAAAAAGGAGCTGTAGTAAACAGAATAGTACTGAATGGAACAGAGATCTGCATGTCAGAATTAATGGACTAGAATATCTAAAGGGACGTTGAGAATCTGCAGATTAGATTTTCATCAATATTTATTGCAATATTTATAACAAAGAATAAGATTGCAAGTCATCTTTCACAATGAATGTCAAAATAAATACATGCAATAGAAGGGAAACTGTCAGCAAGCAGAAAGACAAAGCAACATCACAGCGTAGCTAGCCCAATTGCAAATCACCCTTTTTTTAATGCTAAAGTAGGTCTCTGAACAGAAATCATAGTCTGATAAACTAACAGATTAATGAGAACCTGCATTAAAACCAGTTTTTAAAAGTATGGCACACTGAAGTTGAATATTAAGTTGTGATGCCCTTTGACCCAGATACAATATCGTAAGGAAAATGCTTAATTTCTTTAAAATGTACATGGGGGTCAATGTAATATTTGCAAGTTGTGCACCAAGCAAATGAGCACCAAACTGTAGCCTAAACTAGAGCTCCTCGACTTTACAAGGTCATAGCCATACTGGTTCAATCTCACTGGTTCATACTCAGGATAGGCTCATCTCCCTGTCATACTTGACAGGTGAAGAAGAACTGTTTGTTTTGATGGGAAAAATACCAAGAAAAAGCAAAGCCTTACTGGAAATCACATGACAGAAACGAGCTTTAAATTTTGGACCTGTGGATTTTGAAATCAGTGTCTTTTTGGGACATAAACTAAGGAAGGCTACGCGAACTGACTCTCTTCCTGCCTTGCCTGAAAATGTGTGCAATTATCAACCTAAAACCAGAGAATCCTCACCGGAGTGTAACTTATCTCCATTTGGAAACCTGGAAACAAGGAAAAGAAGAATTAATCCAGCTCAGTATTCTGCTCCACTTCAAAACTCAATTGGTGAAAACCTCCAGAGTTCTACTGGGAACAGCCAAACTTCACACGAGGGAGCTCTAGGGGCAGCACGGTGGCACAGTGGTTAGCACTGCTGCCACCCAGGGACCTGGGTTCGATTCCCGGCTTGGGTCACTGTCTATGTGGCGTTTACACGTTCTCCCCATGTCTGCATGGGTTTCCTCCGGGTGCTCCAGTTTCCTCCCACAGTCTGAAAGATGTGCTGGTTAGGTACACTGACCTGAAAAAGGCGCAGAGTGTGGCAGCTAGGGGAATTTCACAGTAACTTCATTGCAGTGTTAATGTAAGTCTTGTGACTCATAAATAAACTTTAACTTTAAATTGACAATGTCAAACCTCTGCGAACTATATCATTTTCTTAAAGTTTTTTTTCCAACTACTCACCTCTGCAGAGCCTAGTTATGTGTCCTTTGTGTGTGCTCATGTACATGTGTGCGCACTGGGGAATTTTTAGCTGGAGATAGATAGTTATAAATCCAAAGTACAGTTGTGTGTTAATCAGTTTATGCAACATCAAAACTTCAAAAAAAGTTTTGTTTTAAAATAAATCAACCACTGAGTTTATTGAAAGAATTCTGGTTACAGTCTTTTATTCTGGGTACCAGTAGCAAAGGTAAACAATTGACCACTTCAGTGAGTAAATTAAAAGTTTAAACTAATGGTACAACCTGCCTGTGGAGTAGTAGCTTGATAATCTATGCATTCTTCCAATTCTGGTTGCAGCATCTTATTTAGGCACAAGTGAAACTTGACACATTCAATGTTTGAGCTGCACAAAGCCAGCATGACAAGATGGACCAAATGGCCTTTACTGTGCTGTAATTATTCTATGATTCGATCTTTTTCACAGTAACTTCATTGCAGTGTTAATGTAAGCCTACTTGTAACACTAAAAGCAACTTCAAAACTTTAACCCACTGCCTGCTAGAGTGGTGGAAACAGAAACAATCACTGATTTCAAAAAGAAATTTGATAGGCACTTGAAGAAACAAACTTGCAAGGCCATGGGGATCTGGTGGGAGAACAGGACTGACCGGATTATTCTGCAGGGAGTCGGCAAAGACTCAAATCGCCAAATGGCCTCCTCTTTGGCCTGAAGCATAACCTCTGTCTTCGATTCCCGTTGCAATAAATAACATTCTATTCATTTTCATAATTAGTTACTGTACCACATACTAACCTTTGTGACTCATGCACCAGGCCATCCAGATCCCTCTGCAATTTATCATTTAGATAATATGCTTCTTTTTTACTCTTCCTACCAAATTGGACAATTTCATATTTACATACATTATAGTCCACTTGTCAGATTTTTGCCCACTCATTTAACCTACTCCCATTTCTTTAGTAGCCTCATGTCTTCTTCACAACTTAGTTTCTTACCCAGTTTTGTGTCACCAGCAAATTTGGTGACCATCCCTTCACCCAAGTCATTTATGTAAATTGTAAACGGTTAAGGACCCATCACTGATCCCTGTAGCACACCATTCATTACATCTTGCCAAACTGAAAATGACCCACTTTTGCCTACTTATGCTTCCTGTTAGCCAGCTAATCTTCATTATCTTCTATCTATGCCAGTATGTTACTCACTATAACATGAGCTTTATTTTCCACAATAACCTTTGACATGCCACTTTATCAAATGCCTTCTGGAAATCTAAGTACAGTTCAGTTCCCCTTCATCCACAGCACAGGTAGCTAACATTTTCCCTACAACAGATATTAAGATAACTGGCCTGTAGTTTTCCACTTTCCTTGTTTTTGCACAATTATATGCTTTTTCTTAAAGTCTGACACTGAAACATCCCCTTAAAGGTTTATCATTTCATCTCTATTGACCAATCCCTGAACCCAATTTTCCAATTCACGTTAGCCAGCTGAGCTCTCTTGCCTTTGTAATTGCCCTTATTTAAGTTTAAAAACATAGTCTCAAACCCACTCCTATCTCCCTCAAATTGAATGATAAATTCAATCATACTATGGTCTTTGCTACCATGGGGTGCCTTCACTACAAATACATTAATTACTATCATCTCATTGCACAATACCAGTCTAGTATATCCTGCTGCCTGATTGGCCGCAGACGGGTGCACTTGTCGTTGTATACAAGATGTAATTTACCTCATCATTACATGCCTGTTAATTCATGTTTAATTTACATCGGTTCAAAGTTACAGAAGTAAAATCCTGTGTGTAACTTCTTCATTTGGGGATCGCTGGCAAATTTGGTTATTCTGGTTTACAGTTTCCCCATGGGAAGTGGTAACAATTTATAGTTGAAATGATTTTGGTTTACTTTTATTTGAATCATTGCACTCATGTCACAATGGCTAACAGGAAAATGGATGAAATATAACACACAAGTTTGAAAATCAATTCATATATATCTTCACATGGAGGACATTCTTGTAAATGTAGCACTTACTTCCTGGCATATTTAATGTTACTATTTTAGGCATGTTTTATCTTCCTGCTACTTAGCTCCCACTTCCCACTACATTTATTAAAAATTTATGTTGAACCATTTCTTACTTCTTCGGAAGAAATGCATATTTGCTCCAACTCAACTACATTTCGTTAAATTGATTAGTTACAGTACAAATCATTCAATAGGATGCACTAATTTAATTGAAGGATAGTGAAACAAAATCATTAAAAGAATTCAAAGTTTTTCACCATTGTTTCCACAAAAGATTTCTAATATTCAAAATAAGATTTTTTAACTGAAACAAAAATAAATATTTCATTGCCATAGTTAAATTTCCCAGGATTCATCCCTGTATCTTTTAATAACTTTATTAACGTTTGGTCCAAGGCTTCATCCTATTTGAAAACCCTGGATCTGAAGTTGCTATTTTACCCTAAAGCTATCACTTTTCCGGCATATGCTGCAGTCCTGGCACGTGTGGCACGCACAATTTACCACCATGCATCAGTAGGGTTTTCCAGCTACAAATGAAAGGCTGATGGTCCCATGAGAATTTCAGGCATTTTCATCCAAATGATTCCAAAATACACTGTGGGATAAATTTTCAATTTCTTTTTTGAAGTTCTGTTTACATTTCTGAGTACTCACTGTTGAATTAAACTGTTTAAATATTACCTTGGTGGGAGAAAAGAGCAGTTGTCAAGGAAACATCTATTGCATGCTCAACAAAAGTATTACATGGGGGACTTACATGAACTTCTTCAAAGACAAGCCAAACAATGAATTTAAGAGACACACACATCACAGAGCCCTATATAATTAATTTTCAACGTGATCAATTTAAAAGTTGAGAACACATAGCAAAATACTATTCATAAAAGTACCAGTTAGATAGCTGATATTTAGCAGTAATGGGTAACAAGCTTGCGATTTAGCAGGTTTTGTCTTGTACTTTGGAATACCCTGGGGAATGCTTCCATTTGAAAGCAGGCTCAATAGCAACTTTCAAAAGGAAATTGATAAGAAAAGAAAATTGCAAAGTTAAGGGACAAGAGAGGATGTGCAACTAATTGAACTTCCCTCTTCAAAAGGCTGGCACAAACATGATGGGTAAAATAGCTTCCTTCTGTCCTGTAAGATTCCATCGCTCTATGGCACTTGTTTTTAAAATGATCTACCGAATGGGAGCTAGCATACATAACTGAGTACGGTGTTTGGCGTTCCATCAATGTGACAAAGCATGGTATGAATATATAACAAAAGCCTACCCACATACTAGAGTAACTGCAGGTCATATAACTGTTGCAAGATCTTAAGTTGCAAAACTGTAAAAGCCTGATGATAGTCGCTGCATTTGAGTTGAGCTTGCTTTTCAATTGTCACATTGTAGTGTGTAATTCGCTCACCAACCTGTTATAAGCAGGTTTTCTTTTAAAAGGAAAATGGATGCCTATTGCATTTGTGAAATAAATGAAGTAAAAGGAAAAGCTGTTCTTCAATTTAATATTGATCTTTTAAAAAGTCCAATTAATATTAGAGGCATTTGTTCATAATGTAAACATATTCAACTTTACTGATGCTCACTTTTAAATAATTTAAAATGTTAGGAAGTTCAGTGCTCAAAAATCTCAAATTTGGAGCATTTACCCAAATCCTCACAAAACAACTTGACTGATCCTTCAAGATGTCAAATTAACATTCGAGGAATGTGTGTTCATAACGTAAACATATTCAACATTACTGATGACATCACTTCTAAATCATTTAAAATGTTAGGACGTTCAGTGCACAAAAATCATTTAGAACACTTACCCTAACCCTCACAAAACAACTTTCCCAAAAGTAGAGGAAATATCCATTGCATTTCACAAACTTCTTAAAAGCCTCTGCTAGACACACAGCTGTTAAAGGCATAGATGTCTGTACATCAAAAATAAGCCCACAGGAATTCTTACCAGCTGTGCATGTAAATATTTCAGCAATTAATCAGTAATATTATTGGAGGTGCCTTATTACAATGCCTACAACATAGGCCTCATTTATATAATTTATGAACTCTTCTAATTAAGCATGGATTAGCAGGATTTTTAACCAAAAATTCATGACTAAATAATACGCAAGCCATTGTATTTAAACTATAAAAAAACACAAATGCATGAGAAATATCTTGCTCAGAGTATTTTTTGTGACCTGTTAATAAATGAACAGAAGTTGCTCCCAAATCATGAAATGTCTAAAAATGGTTCTTAGAATTCACTGCACACATTTTATAAATCCTGCAAGCTCTTTTATAGTCATCAAAAGAAAAATATATTAAATTGGATTGAAAATTGGTAAATGTTACTGAAAAGTTAATTTTTTGTTTAGTATATTTTAGGAGTAATCACCAGCTAGTTATTGAATAGGTGAGAGTCCAAAACAATATAAAAGTCATAGAATCATAGAAAGCCTACAGTGCAGAAAGAGGCCATTTGGCCCATCGAATCTGCACCGACCACAATCCCACCCAGGCCCTATTCCCATATCCCTACATATTTACCCGCTAATCCCTCTAACCTACACATTTTAGGATTCTAAGGGACAATTTTTAACCTGGCCAATCAACCTAACCCGCACATCTTTGGACTGTGGGAGGAAACCGGAGCACCCGGAGGAAACCCACGCAGACACGAGGAGAATGTGCAAACTCCACACAGACAGTGACCCGGGAATTGAACCCAGCACCCTGGAGCTGTGAAGCAGCAGTGCTAACCACTGTGCTACTGTGCCGCCCCAAGTCAATCACTGTTAATCAACACTTCGGACGTCAAAACTGGTAACTTCTTAGGAATTGAATTTGATCTCGGTATGGTTACAGACAACACATCAAAATGTGTCACATTATGAAGTCCCTTCCAGATTACTTTACACTAAGAATAATTAGATTTATAATAATTGTTAAAAACCATATTTTTTTTTAGGTACGATTCAGGATTGCATATTCTACTTTCTTATTTTTTGCAATAAGGAACGGAAGCTGTTCACAAAATTCCATAAACTCTTTCGTTGGGGAAAAGGTGAACTAAGATCGAGATGGGGTTGGTACGAGACTAGAAGCAGTTTGGGTTCTAAGTTGGTAGACAATTGCTCAGAGTTCCTGCTCCCAATTCACATTCAGTGACTCTTGCTAGAAAATGCCATTGATTAGACATCAGCTGAGAAGAGGATCAGCTGGGAGGTCCCAGTTGGTCAAATATTCACTGCTTATAATGAAGAATGGTCACTTGGTGCAATACTTCATAGGTTTTGTGCAGCCATACCTCAGTACGAGTCAATGCCCAGAAGGAGGGAGGGACGATATTGGCAAAAAAAATGTATAAAGCAAGATCTAATTATCCTCATCATATTGCTTCCTATTTATACAGCAGCAAAGGAACATAGGACTTGGGAGTCTGCTTCAAGTCCACTCTGCTATTTAATAAGACCATGGCTGATCTGGCTGTAGTCCACTTTGCTGTTTGCAGCACAATAACCCTCGACTCCCTTACCCATCAAAAATCTGTTTCCCATTTTATAAACTTGTGATTATATTAAAGCATTCCTCATATACATCTTTGAAATATCTTCAAAAGCATTCATTCACAATAAACTTTTCTAGGTTAGAATGGGTGACACCAGTTGGTAAGCAGGAAGAGCTGTCAGAGGAGTGAGGACACACCCAGCAATGTTCAGTTCCATGTAGATTCTGAGTCTTATAGTCATCAGTAAAGTGGGAAAATGTGAGGTCATCCAGAGTTCTTGTAGGCTGTTCACGCTGTGTGCGCACAATGGAGGAGTCCCCCAATAGCATGAGAGGCACCATGCTCCAAATGATTTTTGTGCACTGAACTTCTTAACATTTTAAATGTTTTAGAAGTGATGTCAACAGTAATGTTGAATATGTTTACGTTATGAACACACATTCCTTGAATGTTAATTTGACTTCATGAAGGATCAGTCAAGTTGTTTTGTGAGTGTTAGGGTAAATGCTGCAAATTAAATGATTTAAAAGTGATCAGTAAAGTTGAATATGTTTACATTATGAACAAATGTCTCTAATGTTAATTGGACTTTTTGAAAGATCAATAAATTGAAGAACTTTTCCTTTTACTTCATTTATTTCACAAATGCAATAGGCATCCATTTTCCTTTTAAAAGAAAACGTGTTTATAATGGTGGTTTGAGAGAGCATGGCCTCTTCTAATGAGAGTGGTGACCTTGATGACCGAGTGGATGCAAGAGAAGAGGCACATTCAAGCCTCCACAATGTGGCATTAACATTGAGCAGTGTTTAGCACCGAGTTGGGATGAAGGCTCAAAAACAGATGGATCTGTTGCCAGATGGAGGTCCACTCCTAATAAGCAAGGGACTGCAGATTGGCCATGAAATTGACCAAGGAGTAGACAGCTGAAGAGAATGGGGTCTCTCTGACCATTAAGTGAACAGTGCAGGTAGCCAGACTATGCTACCTCAAAGGTTCCGCAACCCAGAGGATGTCCAACACAGGCAGCTAATGCACCATAGCACCAGTTAAGTTCATCAGTTTGGGGGAAGCACAACACAGAAACATCTGGGAGTAAAAGCTTAAATGCACCTAGCTGTATAAGGGAGCACAAGGGATTGTTTCTATTTAATGCATGACACTATGTGGTTGATTCATTCACCTCAATATATCATTCATGTCTTATTTCAACATCTCGTGTGATTAGAATTCCCTCAGGGATCCATGAGCATTGGAGCCCATAAAAGGGGTACAAGTGACTATAGTCAAAGATAGATGATGCATTTGGGATGGGGCTTTCATTGGCCCAATGACATTCTCATGGCCACCAGGGCACCCACGGGAGGCAACAGCTCTGGTCCAGCTGCAGCATGTATTATCTTAGCTAATGTGGATGTGGGAGACACACATTTCCCTTGCACACATGTCAATGGCTGCAATCATCAGTTTTTCCTGCACATGGTCACTGGCTGCAGGGTCAAGCTCTAAATTCCCCTTCATTGGAGGCATGCCCAGTAGAATAATCCAGCATCAATTAAACTCCTCTCTGTTGTGCAGGTTGAGTAAAGCACAGCACGCCACCATGATACAGCAGACCCTTGAGGAACCACATGGAGTGCCGCCCCAGGGCATTCCAAACATATGAAGTGCATTTTCATAGTAGCCCTATTGCCTGCTCGATGGTCATCCTCATAGTTAGATGTTATTTTTCTTCTATCTCAGTTTTGGAGTTCTGCACTTGTGTGAGCAGACATGTCCTAAGTGAATAACCCTCACCATCTAGAATCCATCCAGGATGACTTTATGGTGGAGTAGATAATTGAGGTACCTGAGGTTGCCTCAGAATTAAAAAGTAATGGCAGTTTCCTGTAACCTAGCACACACTTGCAGGTGTAGGGATGGTTACAAATAATCCACACATTGTGGGAGTAAAATCCCCTCTTGTTAACGAATGCATCTGGCTGCTCAAAGGGAGCACTGATGGTCGCATGCATGCGGTCAATACCCTCCTATTCCTGAGGCAGCCCTATCGTAGCTCCCAAGTCAAATTATCTCTCAAACTTCTATTATCGGTAAGGAACCTAATATCTTCCCTCACAGAGAAGGCATCTATCACTTGCCTGATATAATGATTGGCAAGTACAGTGGTTGCCACACCCTCCCGCCCCTGGGGACTAAGATGAGGAAAACTGACTTTGTTCAGAGGGATGTGAATCTCTGGAGCTGTGGACGCTCTGTCAAGACAGGGGTTGACAGTTTCGGGATACTCAGGAAATCAAAAGGATACGAGGACAGTGCATCAAATTGTAGATGAGTAAGATTAGCCAGGCTCATGAGGCTGTGGCCTACTACTACTTCTGGTTCTTCCGTTATATTTTGGTATTCTGCTATCATAACTGCCAGATGCTTATAATATCCAGAATAAGAATAATATTACAGTTTCAACCTTAGAACAAACAGATTACAATGTAAAATCTACCAAGAATTTTTAAAATGGTCTGTTGACATTTTTAAATTTAATGTTCCCATACCGAAATGATACCGGCATGTTTTTGTCACATCTGAGGACATATAATTTCACGGAAGCTACACATAGAAACGGGCTGCCTGGCCCAATTTTTAAAGACCAGTAATAAAAAAAAATGGAAGACTGGCATTTATTAGAGAACTTGCCACATCTAAGATTCTAAGAAAATGTGCAATCAATTGGATTAACACCACAAATTACTTTAAGGAAACTGGTTATGCTTAAACTTTGTGCTTTTGTGGCCAAGTGGCATTCCACAAAATATACTGCTGTGCTGGAAGCATTGAGCTAACTCTATCTCCTTGTTCCATTTTATACCCAGCTGATAGATAGTGGGCAAGAAATTCAAATCAGTGCCATTCAACTTAAGACCACAAATGTGCTGCTCCAAACGGCACCAGAAGAACATTGGACAACAATATCAACTTTGTCATCCAAGTTAAAGTCCAACAGGTTTATTTGGTAGCACAAGCTTTCGGAGTGTTACTCCTTCTTCGAAAGCTTGTGTTACCAAATAAACCTGTTGGATTTTAACCTGGTGTTGAGAGACTTCTTACTGTGCTTACCCCGGTCCAACGCCGCCATCTCCACATCTTTGTCATCCAAGACATCCACTTGAAGAGGCCCTTAGACATGAAATCTGAGTCCTTCATCGTCACCCAAGTCAAAATTCAGGAACAAATGGGCAGAGTTTACAATGTCTATGTTAGATGAAATGTTGAGTAGCCTAACCACTGATCCTTAATGAAACTGCTGGAAGCTGCACCAAAAAGGACCAAGAAATGTTCAGTTTTTATTCTTGTGGCCCCAGGATTGCTCCCGAGCGATGGATTAGTTAGTCCAGAAACTTGCAGAGGCAGTGAAGTAGCAGTATTGTCACTGGACTAGCAATCCAGAGATCCGCAGTAATTCTCTGGGGACCCAAGTTCGAATTCCACCACAGCAGACGGTGACATTTGATAAAAATCTGGAATTAAAAGTCTAATGATGACGACCAGGTAGCGGCACCTAGGGCGGCACGGTAGCGCAGTGGTTAGCACTGCTGCTTCACAGCTCCAGGGTCCCGGGTTCGATTCCCGGCTCGGGTCACTGTCTGTGTGGAGTTTGCACATTCTCCTCGTGTCTGCGTGGGTTTCCTCCGGGTGCTCCGGTTTCCTCCCACAGTCCAAAGATGTGCGGGTTAGGTTGATTGGCCAGGTTAAAAATTGTCCCTTAGAATCCTAAAATGTGTAGGTTAGAGGGATTAGCAGGTAAATATGTGGGGGTAGGGCCTGGGTGGGATTGTGGTCGGTGCAGACTCGATGGGCCGAATGGCCTCCTTCTGCACTGTAGGGTTTCTATGATGACCAGGAAAACATTGCTGATTGTCTCAAAAAACCCATCTGGTTCACTAATGCTCCTTTAGAGAAGGAAATCTGACATCCTTACCTGGTCTGGCCTATAAGTGATCCAGATCCACAGAAATGTGGTTGTTGCCCTCTGAAACAGCTCAGCAAACCACTCAGTTGAAGGGCAATTAGGGGTGGGCAGTAAATGCTAGCCCAGCCAGCGAAGGAAAAAAATCCTTCTTGTTGAGTTTGTCATACAGATTCTAGTGACAAACTATTCGTCTCTGACCCTATTCATTACTCTATAATGGACAACTTATGGCCTTTCGAAAATCCGGATAAAATACGTCCACTACAACATTATCTATTCTTTCTTACTTCCTCAGAAAATATCAACGAGATGGGCAAGCAAGATTTTTTATTTTGCAATCTCTACTCACAATTCATGATTATATTTCACATTTCTAGATGCTCTTCTATTCTCTTCTTTAGTTAGGATTCCATTTTTTTTTCCTTTGATGTAACGTCAACCTGTTCAATCTCGCTGGTAAATGCCAAAGTGAAATAATTATTTAACATTTCTGCCATCTATCGTTACCTTGGTATTATTTTATCCATACCTTAATGGTCCTATTCACCCCAAGTTCTATCCTCAGCCTTCTCCAATCTATTAACCTGGTTTCAGCATGTTTCTATCCTTTTCAATCATCTAAAGCACGTTATATTATCGTCACTTTTACCAAGATGTTTCTCTCCATTTATTTCTTTTATCTGCTCTGGTTCATTCCCCATGACTAGATCAAACAGCAGCATCTTCTCTGTTGGGTATTTCACAATTTGGGTGGAATTTTACAGCCACTTTGTGCCCATTTTGCGGCAGGAAATATCGTAAAATTGCGCATAAAGTGGCAAGCGCGAATGGTGCCGGTTTTTGCGGCTGTCACGATTTTACGACACCCAGATTTCTGTGTAGTCAGCCTCTCACCGGAAATGGGCGGGAGGCTGATTCATTTATTTAAATTTGTGTGTTTGTTAATTTCAATGTGTTTAGCGAGCCCGGCGCTCAATCGTACAGGCTCACTTGCCTTTATGACCTCGCTGGGAGAGGTTCTCTCCTGTGAGGAAAACACCTGCTCCTCATGAATGGTGAACAGTCGTGTTGGCTTCGCCGATGGAACCAGAGGCCATTGAGGCCCACCGGGGAGGCTGAGTGCAAAGCAGGGGTGTCCCTTGGGCAGTGCCACCCTGGCATGTGGGCAATGTCCATCCTGGCAGAGGGTCTGCTGCCACTCTGCATGTGATCGGCGGGGAGGAAGGGGAGCCACGATCAGTCTGGGCAGTGGGTACTGCATCTCGGGCCGTGGCCCCCGTGATTACAGGGGAGGGGGCGCTAGTTCAGTAGCAGGAACCTGACAGCTCTCCCTCTCTGTCAACCTCTGCTACGTTAATGCGCATGTGCAGACATACCTCCCTCTACAGGCTGCTTGGTGAGTTAAGCCCCGCCCACACACACTCTGGCTAGAAACTGACTAGCCCATCTTTTTAGAGACAAGAGTGAAAACGCAGCCCAAAAACAGATCTGGAACTCTCCCATTTTCAAACTTAGAAAAAATCTCGTTAAAATTCCACCCATCGAGTTCAAAAGAAGTCTTCTACACATTGTAGGAACTCCATTCCCTTACCCCTTTTATCTACTTCTTCTCAAATATCAAGGCAGTTTAAATTCTCCAGGATTATTTTTTTTTAGAAACATAATTGTTGTATCACAGGAAGCCATTCAGCCTATTGTGTCTCTGTCAGCTCTGGGAATGAACCATTACCTAGTGCACACCCCTGCCTTCTCCTCATAGTCCAGTGCATCTTCCTTTCCAAATAATAATCTAATTCCCTCCTGAATGCCTCAATTGAACCTGCCTCCACCACACACTCAGGCAGTGCATTCCAGATCCTTACCGCTTGCTGTGTGAAAAAGTTTATCTCATGGCTCCACTGTTTGTTTTTTCAAAACAAGGGTGCGACATTTGCCACTCTCCAGTCCTGTGGCACCACCACCAAGTCTAAGGAAGACTGGAAAATTATGACCAGCGAGTGTGTCCACAATTTCCACTACTTCCCTCAGTGTGTCTGGATGCATCTCATTAGTCCTGGTGCCTTATCAACTTTAAATACAGACAGCCAGTCACTAACTCCTCCTTTTACCATCCTCTCACAATTTATATGTTTATAGAATACTTTTGGATTCCTTGTGTTGGCCACAAATGTCTTTTCATACACCTTCTTGGCTTCTCTTGCTTGCTTTTTCACTTACACTCTGATCCTTCAACCTGGTCTTCGGTTGCATCATTCACCTGACACCTGTCATAAGCACACTTTCTCTTCATCTTAATCTCGATCTCTTGTCATCCAAGGAGCTCTGGATTTATTTGCCCGACTTATCCCCTTTGTGGGAGTGTACTTTGCCTGTGCCCAAACTATCTCTTCCTTAAAGACAGCCCATTATTCAGTTACCATTTTATCTGCCAACTTTTGTTTCCAATTTATCTGGCTCAGATCCCTACTTAACCCACTGTCATGGTTTTCACCCAATTAATCATGCTTGCTCTGCATTAGAAGGTTTTTTTTAAAATATTCAATTTTCAGATGTGAGCATCGATGGTAAGGGCTTCATTTATTACCCATTTCTAATTGCTCTTAAGTTGGTGGTGGTAAACCGCTGCAGTTCCTGTGTCATAGGTATCCCACAAGTGCTTTATTTTCTGTATTAATTTGATAGGCAATTCAGAGTCGACCACATTGCTGTGGGTCCAGAATCGCCAGACCAGGTAAGGACAGCAGATTCCTTCCCTGAAGCACATTTGTGAACCAAATGGGTTCTTATAACATATCCAGCTATTTCATAATCATTATCAACAACACAAATTTTTATTCTAGATTAATTGAATTTCATTCTCTCCAGCTCCCGTGGTGGGAGTTAAACTCATCTCTTTGGAGCATTAGTCCAAGCCGCTGGATTACTAGTTCAGTAATATTAACACAATACAGGTGGGAGGGTACGCAGACTGTTAGCAGAATAAGGGCACAGCATAGCATCATATAGTAAAACAATCAAGTCAGAGGGAGTACAGCTGTATTAAATTTCAAGGGAGTAAGGCAAGGTTGGATGGCTATTGCTTTAATGATGTGGAGATGCCGGCGTTGGACTGGGGTAAACACAGTAAGAAGTTTAACAACACCAGGTTAAAGTCCAACAGGTTTATTTGGTAGCAAAAGCCACACAAGCTTTCGAGGCTCTCAGCCCCTTCTTCAGGTGAGTGGGAATTCTGTTCACAAACAGAATTTATAAAGACACAGACTCAATTTACATGAATAATGGTTGGAATGCGAATACTTACAACTAATCCAGTCTTTAAGAAACAAAACAATGGGAGTGGAGAGAGCATCAAGACAGGCTAAAAAGATGTGTATTGTCTCGTCTGTCTTGTCTGGAGACAATACACATCTTTTTAGCCTGTCTTGATGCTCTCTCCACTCCCATTGTTTTGTTTCTTAAAGACTGGATTAGTTGTAAGTATTTGCATTCCAACCATTATTCATGTAAATTGAGTCTGTGTCTTTATAAATTCTGTTTGTGAACAGAATTCCCACTCACCTGAAGAAGGGGCTTAGAGCCTCGAAAGCTTGTGTGGCTTTTGCTACCAAATAAACCTGTTGGACTTTAACCTGGTGTTGTTAAACTTCTTACTGTATTGCTTTAATGCCAGGAGTATTGCTGGTAAAATGAATGAGTTAGGGCAGTGGTGCCCAAAGGGTGCGGCGCGCCACACTGGTGCGGCGAGAGAGGATGGCAAGTGTGGCGGGAAGATTCAAGGACAATCAAAGAAACATTTAAACATGGTTTAAACAAGCATTGTTTTATACTTTCTGGATATCCCATGATCATATTATAAAGTAGTTGTGTTCTATGTTATGAATCAAGCACTGCTAGTTGTTTTTTTTTGTTTTTGAATGTATTTCTTATCAATAAAAAATTTGGTGTGGCGCGAGCAAATTTTTATTCCGAAAGTGTGGCCCATTGAAAAAAGTTTGGGAACCACTGAGTTAGGGTGACGATTGCCACGTGGAATTGTGATAAAGTTGCCATCACAGAGACATGGTTGAGGGAGGGGCAGGATTGGCAATTCAACATCCCTGGACATAGAATCTTCAGACGAGACAGAGGAGGGGTAAAAGAGGAGGAGGCATTGCATTATCAGTTAAGGAGTCAGTTACTGCAGTGAGAGATTATTTCTTGGAGGGGGCATCAAATGAAGCTTTGTGAGTAGAATTTAGGGGGAAAAAAGGGTAGCCACATACATTGCTAGATATTATAAACCCCAGATAGTCAGTGGGAAATGGAGGAGTAAATATGTGCACAGTTCGCAGTGGCGTGTAAAAATAACAATAGGATAATTATAGTAGGCGATTTCAATTTTCCCAACATTAACTGGGATAGACAGTGTTAAAGGTTTGATTGGAGTGGATTTCCTGAAATGCGTACAGGAAAACCTTTTAGGCCAACATGTAGAGGGTCCAATAAGGGAAGTAGCTGTGCTAGACTGGATTTTGGGGAGTGGAGCTGGATAGGTGGTTGAGATGGTGGTGGGGGAGCAATTTAGTGATAGTGAGCACAACATGGAACAATGTAATCTCGTTATGGACAAACAAATAGACAAGTTGCAAAAAAAAAAGTTTTGGATTTGGGGACAGCAGACAGGATCTGGCCAAGGTAGACTGAGAAAAACTACTTAGGGGGAAATCTACGGAAGAGCAGTGTCACTGCATAAGATTTAACAGACACACAAATATTACTGCATTGTGCAAAGGTACAAATTATACCGATAAGCCTGGTTACTTAATACTCAGCTCTCAAAGGGTCTTCCAGACTCGAAACATTAGCTCTATTCTCTTTCCACAGATGTTGTCAGACCTGCTGAGGTTTTCCAGCATTTTCTGTTTTTGTTTCAGATTCCAGCAACTGCAGTATTTTGCTTTTATTTTACGGAATACGCAATTGGAAATTTTACTTGGGCGAGTGCGCTGGATTTAATAACCTTAATCCATAAAATTAAATTAAATTTCATTTCACACAGCCACTTGTAACTCAGTTATTTTATTATTTTTGCTATCTTTATCACAGCACAATGAGTACTATTGCTCCACAGAACTAAACTAAAGCCAACACGCATGATGCATTTCTCCAGAAGCTGGAATTCAAGTAGTTGGGCAACCAGAGTGCCATGGTGACTCTCAGTTTGGACTTTCATGTAAGCAAAATGTACACTACAATTTCCAATGATGCATCAAACAGAAGCTGAAAATCCAGTGCACTCACACAAGTAAAATTTCCCACCGAGTATTATGTGATGATACTGTGTCTTTAAGAAATGTATTTTAATCATGTTTCTCTGCAGATTTTTCAAACAGGTCCTTGTGTTTTATTGTTGGTGTAATGTTTGTAGCCAGTGTCCTCCAACTGTTGCTGAAGCTAATGGACCTCTTGTTTGCTTTTAATCTGGATTAATGCAGTGTCTTGGGCTTTTAAGACCCTGTTGGAATTGTTGGGTGAAGCATGATTGACTGGTCAGGTGTTTTCCACAGGAAAAGTCCAAAGCAGAAGTTGTTTGGCCTGCAGACAGAAAGCAGTGTTTCTTGTTTCCCTCGCTCTAGAGTTGAAAGTACTACCGTGCGAGTTACTGTTAGAAGCTAGTGAAGGAAGGCAGGGGTCTTGTACAAAAAGGGGATCAAGGATTATGGGGAGAAGACAGGAGAATGGGGACGAGAATCATATCAGCCATGATTGAATGGCGGAGCAGACTCGATGGGCCAAATGGCCTAAATCTGTTCCTATATCTTTTGATCTTATGGTTTCTGCCCCTCTCTCCAGGGTTATGCTAATTTTTCTCATTACATTTTTAACTGTGTTCTTAAATAATCTTTATTTGATAAAAGCTTCCTGGTGGGTCACTTGAATCATTCCTGGAGTGAAACACCTTATGCTCACCCTTGCTAAATTCAAAGGTAAAAACTGAGGGTCTAGGTTATCTTCATAAACACCCTGGAGTTTCTGGCCTGGGTCATAACAATTAAGTAACCAGGTTTAGTCGGTATAGTTTGTACCTTTTTTATTTGTGCATCTATTAAATGTAATGCAATGAAATAAAGGATTTCATTGCTCGGTTTTCTGAATACTCATTTTGTAATTCAATCACGATTAGTCAATTGGCCATTTAATGATTTAACTTAATAGATATATGATGCTGTGCCTTGTGAGACTACACGATAACCAGAGTTGACATATTTTGAGATTTAAGACCTACTTGATGGCTGCTTTTTGAGTCTGATATAAAGGTTACACGTTAGATGCAAAGCGTTTTGTTTATAGATAGGCAGATAGATAATCAATATTTATGGTGTTCTAAATATCCCTGGCTTTTGAACCCAGGGTTAGGCTGATCCTGTTCTACTTCCCTGGTAGCCATTCTGGTGTCACAGATCACAGCACCAATCCTGGAGTAGCTCTACTGATCCAACCAATAAAAGAACAAAGAAGAATAAAAGAACATAAAAGAACAAAAAGTGTGCCCATCTCAACAAATATCCAACCACCAAGCAGAAATGCACCAAGTTAAAATGCAGTGTCCATATGTTCTTGCCTTTAAATGATCCTACATAGCATATAGGATTTATAAATAGTACAAATAGACATAATAATTGTCATGAGAATAGGGAATATGGTCTGTGCAAGGAGCACAATGCAATCCCTTTCTATAGAAACTATATTCATCAAGAATATCAAATAGCTTCAAGCACAAATAACAATCCACTCTAATAAATCCAAAGCATATGCCCATGGAAGGGAAAAATGGGACATTTCTAGACAGCTCTCTCGTTGGTGTATGTAAAGATACCCCAAAATATAAATTAATACAACAGAAATATGGAATGTTTAATAGTTAGAGAACAGAGTAATCAATAATAGGTCTAGGTTCCCTCATTAAGAAATGGGAGAACAACAGACTGCATTTAGTTTGGGGAAATTCAGTTCATTTTCCATCATACCCAAGGGAAATCATAGTGCACAAATTAGCACTGGATCCAAAACAAGAGGAAGTACAGAGCAACCAGGAGTCTCATGTCAAGAAAAATGGTTGTGGCTTTAAAGTTACATAACTCTACAATTTGTATTTACTTAAGAAGTACTCATTAAAATAATTAGCAGTGTTTTTAAAAAGTGCCTTGCATCTACAAGCACCGTGAAACAGTCCCAGAGTGGCTGTATCTTAATTGAGAAGCTGTGGAGACTCTGGGCATTGAAAATAAGTTGCTTTCTCATTCAACTCCAGCGATTCCACAGGCCCCTTGCAATCCTACAACTCCAACTGTTGATAATAAATCAGATTTTAAAAACTATGCAGAGCAAATTTATAGCAGAATCAACAATTGCAAATAACACTAGAATTACAACAGAAGGAAGTATTGTTCATGTTGAAAATAAAGCCCTTCTCCTCAATCAGCTGTTATCCACACAATTCTTACCTACAGGCTGGGCAAACAAATCAACCACTTTTGTAAATAATTCTCCACTACCAAATTTCTCCAGTAAATGACAATATATTCTGAGGTTCAAATCTATCTCCCTCAGGGTTAAACAGGTCACTAAGGCTCTCAGTCTCAGCTTGCTTATGCCAAGAGTATATGCCCTGATATATTGTTCATGAAAAACCAGCAGAGCTCAAAAAATAGAAAATATGGGGAATCTTTTTTATATTCATAAAATTTGTTCCAAAGCACTCTGCACAATTAAAGAAGATATTCTGTGATGATATTGCGCTATTAATATATTTTATGTTTAAGATACAGGACGATATTCTCTGGCCTCCCTGCGGCACATTTCTCAGCAGCAGGAGGCGGCAGCACATCATTGGCCAGCAACAGAATCTTCTGTTCCCGCTGCTACCAATGGGATTTCCCATTGATTCCACCATCTTGCCGCCAGGGAACTGCAGCTGGGGCACACCATTGGCGGGACCAGAAGATCCCACCGGTGTGAAGAGTTGGAAGATTTCACCCTCTGTTTAGATGCAAGCAGTCGGTTTTTCTGGCAGTAATACCGCAGATGCAGGAACGTAGGATAATTACTCATTTTGGCCATGCAACTGTTTATTTAGTAGAAGGCTTAATAAGCTTTTGCTTGCAAAAGAGGGGTCCTTTGAGGTGCTTTCTTGATTAAAGTAATGGAATTGAGAGTTGGGTATGCAAGTCATGTGATATTGGGTGAAGGAGAGGAGCTAGGTTTGTGGCTGAGTAAAAACAGCCTTCTGTGTTCAGTTGCTGAAGAAGGCTGTTTAAAGACAGAAGCCTACAAGTATCTCACTCTCTTGCTACAAAATCTCTGGCAACTCCAGAGCTGTTAATCCAAGTCAAAGTAAGTATGCCTGAATTTGCTAACTAATTTTAAAGTGGGGTTTGAGTCTGTAAAATAAATATTGCTTACTTGGAACTGAATAGAAGTTAGAAGTTTGTTTCCTTTCATATTTAAAGATTATTCAACAGTTAAGAGTTAAAATGTTTCATTTTGTTAGAGGTATATTTAAACTGTACCATGAATAAAGCTTGTTTTGATTTTAAAAATCCCTAATTTATCAGTGGACTCACTCCTGAGGTGAAGCATCCTTTCTTCACATTTATGCCAAAATAGAAAAATAGTTGGGGTCTAGTCTGGCTTCACAGCATAACTTGAGGTTTCTGACCCAGCGTCTTCACAATTGCTAACCCAGATCTAACAAGATGCGAAGATGAATAAAAATAGGTACACACCCCTGCTGTTCGTGGCTCCAAAAATATTTCTATTCACTACAATAGAGTCAATATAGTGTTTGAAAGAGATAAACATAACAGCTACACATGAATAGGATGGGAATAGAGGGATATGGTCCCCAGAAGGGTAAGGGGTTTTAGTTCAGTCGGGCAGCATGGTTGGTGCAGGCTTGGAGGGCTGAAGGGTCTGTTCCTGTGCTGTAATTTTCTTTGTTCTATAAGGCCAACTTCAACAGAATGAGAAAGTAAACCAGGTAGATTTGTTAATAGGTAAAACAATAGCCGACCCATTGGAAGTGGTCAAAAAAATAACTTTGTGACACTGAATCAGTTTATATCCCTGAAGAGCCAAAGTTACCGATACTTGCCCATAAAAAGCCATACATGACTAAAGGGGTAAGAGAAAATATAAAACTAAGAAAAAGCATACAAAACTACAAAAATATTACAGATCCTAGGAAATGGGAGTGGTACAAAGAGCAGCAATGGGTTGCAAAACAAAAAGCAAGATCTACAATAAGGGTATCAACATTAACTTTTTAAAAGCTCTCAGAATTACATTAATAAAAAGAGGGTGATCAGGTACTACGTTGGTGTCTTTAAAACTGGTAATGGTGATATAAAGGACATTATATAATTATTTGACATCATTGACAGTAAGGGGAAGAGGCTTGTGAGTATCCAAATAAACTAACGTCATATCAGCAACACGGGCTGAGCATAATTAATGCAACTAAGTTTAAATTGGTTATGAAGGTGATTGCATTAAAGAGTGACAGGTCCCCCGAACCAGTTTTCAGCAGTTTTAAAAGGAAGTAATTGAGAATATTGAAGATTACTGTGACTTTCCAAAGTTTTCTCAATTCAGGAACTGCTCCTTTATGTTGGAAAAAGTACATCACTCAGCTATTTAAGAAGGATGAGGGAAACCAGAGAACTGTGGATCTGTTAACATCTATAATCAGAAAATTACTGGAGTCCAGAATTAAGGATAGCCTAACTTAAAAACCTTAAAAGTTCCAGCTAATCAGAGAAGGCCTGCGTGGATTTGTAAAGGACAAATCACACCTGATGAACCCGATTGGAGTTCCTGAAGAGGTAACTAAATCAACTCACAGGGGAATGTCTAAGGAAGTTATTTATATTGAATGCTTTCTACAAGTCCATAAAGTTCCCATAAAAGATAGTTGACTAAAAGTTGAAGCCCATGAAATTGACAGCAAATTATCGACCTGGTTGAAATTGGTTGATCAGTAGGAAATGGATCAAGGATAATGGGCAAGGGTACTAAATAGAAGCATGTAACTAATGGTGTCACAGGGATCTGTGTTAAGGGCTGAATTATTTACTGTATTTGTTAACAATGTGGATGATAAGGTGGAGAGTCACAAATTCCAGTTTGTTGATCACACAAAAATGGACAGTGTTAAAAAGTTAAAGTTTATTTATTAGTCACAAGGCTTACATTAACACTGCAATGAAGTTACTGTGAAGTTCCCCTAGTCGCCACATTCCGGCGCCTGTTCAAGTCAATGCACCTAACCAGCACGTCTTTCAGACTGTGGGAGGAAACCGGAGCACCCGGAGGAAACCCACGTAGACACGGGGAGAATGTGCAAACTCTACACAGATAGTGACCAGAGGCTGGAATTGAACCCGGGTCCCTGGCACTGTGAAGCAGCAGTGCTAGCCACTGCTACCATGCAGCCCACTTTATGCTGAAGCACAAAGAGATGCTAATAGAGTAACTGAATAGGCAAAACTGCAGACAAATGTCAACTACTTTAGACTCAGAGAGCATAGAACAGAAGATTATTTTCAGAATAGAAGTTAGAAAATAGTGGGAAGTCCAGAGGGACTTAAGGGTTTATGTACATAATCAAAAAGGGTAACAGATTGCTGAATTTTATATCTAAAAGACAAGGAGATGGGAGTCATTCTACAGCTATTCAAAGCCCTAGTTACACAATGCCTGGATTCCAGAGAGCAGTTCTGGGCACCAAACATTATGAAGTGTACACTGGCTTTGGAGGGAATGCAATGTAGATTTACAAAAATGATTTCTGAATTCCAAGGGTTAAATTACGAGGATAGAATGCAGAAATTGGAGTTGTATTCCTTGGAATTTAGATGGTTATGGGGTGATTTGATTTAAGTGCCAGATATTAAGAGAAGTGGATAGAACAATGGGTGAAACTATGCCTGCAGATTGAGGAATCCAAGGCGAGGGGACACAACTTTTCAAGTCAAATTAGAAAACACATCTACACAAAAAAGGTAGAAGTTTGGAACTCAGTTCCACAAAGGACAGTTGAGGCTTGGTCAATTGTTAATTTTAAAACTGAGATTGATATGGTTCAATTTACCAATAGGATATAGAGTTAGATCATACATGAGCCAATCATCTGACCAAATAGTAAAAATAGGCTCGAGAAGCTAAATGGCCTGCTCCTCTTCCTATGTTCATGGGAGAACCTTTCAAGATAACGATGTTCACTGAAGCTTCCAGCGTCATCAGGATGACAGAGCTCTAGCTGGCCCTTTCCAGAGTGACACCATCAGTTAGAAGCTCTGGGGTCACAGTCATATCAGGTCATTGATTTGGGTCTTTGTACACCTAGTCAGCTACTGATCCTCAAAAGCCAAAAGATAGGAAAATAAAGTCTTTTTTTTAAAAAAGACCGTACAATTTTCTTTAGATAATACCTCTTTATCCAAAGAAGTTAAATTATCTTTTAAAAGGCAATCATAATCATATACAGTTATAATTATATTAATCTAAATCAATACATTAAAAAACTGTACACATGCACATTGTTTCAAGCACAGTTTTCACACAGATGAACAGTTCAGCTGGTAAAGTCAGTGTAGTCCCAGTTGAATTCCCACTGATCTCAGCTAGTCTGGCAATTCGGTGTGACAACTAGTGGGAGCAGAAGACCACTGAACCTGCTGGAATGTGAATTAAGTTTGCGTATGCTGGCCTCATGATTAGACAAATCACCAAGTCTTTTTTTCTAAGCACATGGGTCGTGGGTTATCGGTAAATACCTTGTCCATCTGACAAGGAATTGTAACCTTACAGAATCCGAAGGACCATAAATTGGGGAAAGACCACACTCATAACCCAACTACTATAACAAAAACAATGAAAACCAATGCCCATTCTTCCCAGTCAATTTATGATGTAAGCAGAAGATCAAACAACCTTTTCTAGTATAAAGCTTCTCAACTGCTGACAACCAACCAGAATTTAACCTTTTGTTTTAAAGTCCATAGACCTTTAATGCCCTCTTTTGGGCATTCATTTTCTTTTATCTGGATTTACTTTTACACATCTAGTTACAGGACAATGGCACTATCAATTTTCAGCAGGAAGTCGAAGAATAAAGTTACCTGAAAGTTTCATAAGACTTGTAATAACAACTTCATAAGACCATAAGACATAGGAGCAGAATTAGGCCACTCGGCCCATCGAGTCTGCTGCGCCATTCAATCATGGCTGATATTTTCTCATCCCCATTCTCCTGCCTTTTCCCCATAACCCCTGACCCCCTTATTAATCAAGAACCTATCTATCTCTGTCTTAAAGACACTCAATGACCTGGCTTCTGCAGCCTTCTGCGGCAAGAGTTCCACAGATTCACCACTCTCTGGCTGAAGAAATTCTCTCTCATCTCTGTTTTAAAGGTTCGTCCCTTTAGCCTGAGGCTGTGCCCTCTGGTTCTAGTTTTTCCTACTAGTGGAAACATCCTCCCCACATCCACTCTATCCAGGCCTTGCAGTATCCTGTAAGTTTCAATAAGATCCCCCCTCATCCTTCTAAACTCCAATGAGTACAGACCCAGAGTCCTCAACCATTCCTCATTTTTGTGGTAAGTCCTACATTTAAATTAAATACAACAAAACATATTCCAATGTCTGAAATAAAAGATTTGGTGCCTTGCCATTTTTATGTTATGAGAAGAGTTGAACCGAGTGCTCAGTGGAAATATATTATTACTCCTAGCGAATGACAAGTCATATATAGTGAGATAACAAAATATTGTGATATTTTGCTTGGAAACTCAACTGATCATAGAATCACACAGTACAGGAGGAGGCCATTTGGCCCATCGAGTCTGCACTGACCACAATCCCACCAAGGCCCTATCCCCATAACCCCATGCATTTTACTCTGCTAGTCCCCGACACTAGGGTTAATTTAGCATGGCCAATCCACCTAACCCACAGATCTTTGGACTTTTGGTGGAAACTGGAGCACCCGGAGGAAACTCTCACACACAGGGAGAACATGCAAACTCGACACAGACAGTGACCAGAGGCTGGACTTGAACCCGGGTCCTTGGCGTTGAGAGGCAGCACTGCTAACCACTGTGCCACCGTGTCATCCAACTGACTGACGCTTTTTGGCTATTCTGATTTTAAATGTTACACTCAGAAAAACTAAAACTTTATTTATATCATTAAAATCAGTGGGCATGATTCTCAGGGCCCATCCACCATGGCCACAAACTCTCACAGGAGGCCAAAATTTGTGCCAATGAAAATTCAATATTACTGCAATAAACCTTCACTAAACTGCTTACAATGCATTTACATTCATTTTGATTTATTATTGTCACATGTATTGGGATACAGTGAAGGAGAAATACTGTACACAGTACTCCAGATATGGTCACAACAATGTCCTGTATAACTGAAGCATAATTCTCCTTGCAATAAACAATAACATTCTATTAGCTTTCCCAATTATTTCCCGGACCTGCATACTAATCTTACGCGATTCACGCATCAGGACACCCAGATCCCTCTGCACATCAAATTTTGGAAATCACCATTTATATATGTTTCTTTTTTATTCTTCCTGCTAAAAATGTCATGTTACTTTCATGACATTCCATTTGCCTGACTTTGCCCACTTACTTAACCTATGTCCCTTTGTAGCCTCCTTATGTGTTCTTCACAAAGTGGATGATGAGTCTGGGAAAGGATGTGCAGATAGTTTGAGTCAAGTTGTGATCAAAAAGGAGGTGGTATTGGGGTTCTTGAGAAACATCAAGGTAGACAAGTCTCCAGGTCCTGATGGGATATACCCCAGAATACTGAGAGAGGCAAGAGAGGAAATTGCTGGGGCCTTGAGAGAAATCTTTGTATCCTCACTGGCTACAGGGAAGGTGTCGATGGTAGCCATGATGTGGAGATGCCGGCATTGGACTGGGGTGAACACAACACCAGATTAAAGTCCAACAGGTTTATTTGGTAGCAAATACCATAAGCTTTCGGAGCGCTGCTCCTTCGTCAGATGGAGTGGAAATGTGCTCTCAAACAGTGCACAGAATCACAGAAATCAAGTTACAGAATACTAATTAGAATGCGAATCCCTACAGCCAGCCAGGTCTTAAAGGTACAGACAATGTGGTGGAGGGAGCATTAAACACAGGTTAAAGAGAGGTGTATTGTCTCCAGACAGAGCAGCTAGTGAGATTCTCCAAGTCCAGGGGGCAAGCTGTGGGAGTTACTGATAATGTGACATAAATCCAACATCCCGGTTTAGGCCATCCTCATGTGTGCGGAACTTGGCTATCAGTTTCGATGATATTTTCTTCCTTTGGAGTCATGGTGAGCAATCACTGAAACAACTATATGATGACATCAACAAGTTCCATCCCACCATCAGACTCACCATGGACTACTCTCCGGAATCGATTGCATTCTTGGACACACGCATCTCCATTAAGGACGGTCACCTCAGCACCTCACTGTACCGCAAGCCCACGGATAACCTCATGATGCGCCACTTCTCCAGCTTCCACCCTAAACACGTAAAAGAAGCCATCCCCTACGGACAAGCCCTCCGAATACACAGGATCTGCTCGGATGAGGAGGATCGCAACAGACACCTCCAGATGCTGAAAGATGCCCTCATAAGAACAGGATATGGCGCGCGACTCATCGATCAACAGTTCCGACGCGCCACAGCAAAAAACCGCACTGACCTCCTCAGAAGACAAACATGGGACACGGTGGACAGAGTACCCTTCATCGTCCAATACTTCCCCGGAGCGGAGAAGCTACGGCATCTCCTCCGGAGCCTTCAACATGTCATTGATGAAGACGAACATCTCGCCAAAGCCATCCCCACACCCCCACTTCTTGCCTTCAAACAACCACGCAACCTCAAACAGACCATTGTCCGCAGCAAACTACCCAGCCTTCAGGAGAACAGTGACCACGACACCACACAACCCTGCCACAGCAACCTCTGCAAGACGTGCCAGATCATCGACACGGATGCCATCATCTCACGTGAGAACACCATCTACCAGCTACACGGTACCTACTCTTGTAACTCGGCCAACGTTGTCTACCTGATACGCTGCAGGAAAGGATGTCCCGAGGCATGGTACATTGGGGAAACCATGCAGACGCTACGACAACGGATGAATGAATACCGTTCGACAATCACCAGGCAAGACTGTTCTCTTCCTGTGGGGGTGCACTTCAGCAGTCAAGGGCATTCAGCCTCCGATCTTCGGGTATGCGTTCTCCAAGGCGGCCTTCGCGACACACGACAGCGCAGAGTCGCTGAGCAGAAACTGATAGCCAAGTTCCGCACACATGAGGACGGCCTAAACTGGGATGTTGGATTTATGTCACATTATCAGTAACCCCCACAGCTTGCCCCCTGGACTTGCAGAATCTCACTAGCTGCTCTGTCTGGAGACAATACACCTCTCTTTAACCTGTGTTTAATGCTCCCTCCACCACATTGTCTGTACCTTTAAGACCTGGCTGGCTGTAGGGAGTCGCATTCTAATTAGTATTCTGTAACTTGATTTCTGTGATTCTGTGCACGGTTTGAGAGCACATTTCCACTCCATCTGACGAAGGAGCAGCGTTCCGAAAGCTTATGGTATTTGCTACCAAATAAACCTGTTGGACTTTAACCTGGTGTTGTGAGACTTCTTACAGGGGAGGTCCCAGAGGATTGAATAGCCAAGGTTGTTCCTTTGTTTAAGAAGGGTAGCAAGAATAATCCAGGTAATTACAGGCAGGTGAGCCTTACATCAGTGGTAGGGAAATTATTGGAGAGGATTCTTCGAGACAGGATTTATTCCCACTTGGAAATAAGTGAAATAAGACTGGAGACCAGTTACTAGCAGCATACCACAGGGATCAGTGCTGGGTCCTCTGCTATTTGTGATTTTTATCAATGACTTGGAGGAGGGGGCTGAAGGGTGGGTCAGTAAATTTGCTGATGACACCAAGATTGGTGGAGTAGTGGATGAGGTGGAGGGCTGTTGTAGGCTGCAAAGAGACATTGATAGGATGCAGAGCTGGGCCGAAAAATGGCAGATGGAGTTTAACCCTGATGAGTGCAAGGTGATTCATTTTGGTAGGACAAATTTGAATGCGGATTACAGGGTCAACGGCAGGGTTCTGAGGAATGTGGAGGAACAGAGAGATCTTGGGGTTCATATCTACAGATCTCTGAAGATTGCCACTCAAGTGGATAGAGCCGTGAAGAAGGCCTATAGGGTGTTAGCGTTTATTAACAGGGGGTTTGAGTTTAAGAGCCGTGGGGTTATGCTGCAACTGTACAGGACCTTAGTGAGACCACATTTGGAATATTGTGTGCAGTTCTGGTCACCTCACTATAAAGGAGGATGTGGAAGCATTGGAGAGAGTGCAGAGGAGATTTACCGGGATGCTGCCTGGTTTGGAGGGTAGGTCTTATGAGGAAAGGTTGAGGGAGCTAGGGCATTTCTCTTTAGAGCGGAGGAGGATGAGAGGTGACTTAATAGAGGTTTATAAGATGATGAGGGGGATAGATAGAGTGAACGTTCAGAGACTATTTCCTCGGGTGAATGTAGCTGTTACTAGGGGGCATAACTATTAGGTTCATAGTGGGAGATATAGGAGGGATGTCCAAGGTAGCTTCTTTACTCAGAGTGGTTGGGGGTGGAATGGACTGCCTGCTGTGATAGTGGAGTTGGACACTTTAGGAACTTTCAAACGGTTATTGGATAGGCACATGGAGCACACCAGAATGATAGGGAATGGGATAGCTTGATCTTGGTTTCGGACAAAGCTCGGCACAACATCGAGGGCTGAAGGGCCTGTATTGTGTTGTACTGTTCTATGTTCTATGTTCTATAAGTGGACGTATTAGCGAGAGGCAACATGGTTTTGTGAAGGGGAGGTCGTGTCTCACGAACTTGATCGAGTTTTTCGAGGAAGCGACGAAGATGATTGATGAGGGTAGGGCACTGGATGTTGTCTACATGGACTTCAGTAAGGCCTTTGACAAGGTCCCTCATGGCAGACTGGTGCAGAAAGTGAAGTCGCATGGGATCAGAGGTGAGCTGGCAAGGTGGATACAAAACTGGCTCGGTCAAAGAAGACAGAGAGTAGCAGTGGAAGGGTGCGTTTCTGAATGGAGGGCTGTGACAAGTGGTGTTCCTCAGGGATCAATCCTGGGATCTTTGCTGTTTGTAATATATATATATAAAAATGATTTGGAGGAAAATGTAACTGGATTGATTGGTAAGTTTGCGGACGACACAAAGGTTGGTGAATTTGCGGATAGCGATGAGGGGGTCCATCAGAGAATACAGCAGGATATAGATCAGTTGGAGACTTGGGTGGAGAGATGGCAGATGGGAGTTTAATCCGGACAAATGTGAGGTAATGCATTTTGGAAGGTCTAATACAGATAGGAAATATACAGTAAATGGCAGAACCTTAGGAGTATTGATAGGCAAAGGGATTTGGGTGTACAGGTACACAGATCACTGAAAGTGGCAATGCAGGAGGAGAAGGTAGTCAAGAAGGCATACGGCATGCTTGCCTTCATCGGCCAGGGTACTGAGTTTAAAAATTGGCAAGTCATGTTGACGCTTTATAGAACCTTAGTGAGGCCGCACTTGGAATATAGTGTTCAATTCTGGTCGCCACACTACCAGAAGGATGTGGAGGCTTTGGAGAGGGTACAGAAAAGACTTACCAGGATGTTGCCTGGTATGGAGGGCATTAGCTATGAGGAGAGGTTGGAGAAACTTGGTTTGTTCTCACTGAAGCGACGGAGGTTGAGGGGAGACCTGATAGAAGTCTACAAGATTATGAGAGGCATGGACAGAGTGGATAGTCAGAAGCTTTTTCCCAGGGTGGAAGAGTAAATTACTTGGGGGCATAGGTTTAAGGTGCGAGGGGCAAGTTTTAAAAGAGATGTACGAGGCAGATTTTTTACACAGAGAGTGGTGGGTGCCTGGAACTCGTTGCTGGGGGTGGTAGTGGAAGCGGATACGGTAGTGACTTTTAAGGGGTGTCTTGACAAGTACATGAATGAGATGGGAATAGAGGGATATGGTTCCTGGAAGCATAGGGGGTTTTAGTTAAGTCAGGCAGCAGGATCGGTGCAGGCTTGGAGGGCCGAAGGGCCTGTTCCTGTGCTGTAATTTTCTTTGTACTTTCCTACCTATTTTTTTATCATCGGCAGATTTAGCAACCATATCTTTGGTCCCTTTATCCAAGTTATTGAAATAAATTGTTAAAAGTCAAGGCCCCAGCATTGATCCCCACGGCACAGCACTCTTTACATCTCATCAACCAAAAATGACCCATACTCTGTTTCCTGTTACCAAGCCAACTCTATCTATGTTAATCTGCCACACTACAACAGCAAATGACACAGAGAAAATCTTTCTCATCCTACAGAAGTTACATTTGAAGATTACAAAACACGAACTGCGCTTTGAAGCAATCGGATTTCTTTTTCTTTTTGCCTATGTTATGCTGACTGTTCAAAAATTCTTTCATCTCCTTAGTTTTGTTGATAGTAATGAGCATGTTTAAATATTCTAATAGCTCTCCGAGTTAGACGATAGAGAGTGACACAGAATAGGAGGCTCTCCAGCACTGATGCAGCAGAAGCTAAGCTAAGTGCAAGAATGGATACCATCATTTTGAGGTGTCCCTTCCAACGTTTCTTTAAGCTTTAGAATAAAGGAAGCCTTTTAAGATAAAAAGAACCCTTCAACAGGGCAGTCCGCAACTGTGGCTGAAGTCCAGGAGCGCCTCCAATTTTGCCTTGAGCAGTGCCCTCATACCCCACCGACCCATTCTGGGTAGCAGGCCTGTTCCCAGATGCCTTCTGGGACTATCCTGGAGACAAAATGGAAAACTCCAGTTGGTTTTCAACATTAGGCTTTAAATGACTACTTGCAGTTGGCAGCCCTGCTCCACTACCACCCTTCTCCACCCGCTAACCCTGCCTTCAGAAAAACAACATAGAGGGAAGATGAAGAGCAACTGGCGTATCTCCAGTGGCACCAAATTCCACATATGCCTATTTCTGCACCCACACACCCTTCAGGGCCTAACAAAAATAAAACCATTCACCAGCGGTACCAAAATACAGAACTGCCTCAGTGCAGCTACTGCCTGTTGTCTCCCCTGATACTCTAAATACCATATATCTACACCTAATTGGTGCAACGGGCCAGATAGTAGTATTTTTGCTGCTTTAAAAGAGGTCATAAAAATTGACAGGTAAAGGGCTATATATAAATTAATTTACAGTTTTCACAGAATGGTAGGTCCGAATGCCATAAAGTGAAATTCATTTCTTGATAAGTCATTGCCATTCAATGGTTTTGATGTTACATCACACAAGACATAACCGCCCATGTAGTTATAAAACAACAAATCTTCTGACTCACCATTAACATCACCATTGGAAATCTACCAGTGAGTCAGTAAAAACCATAGGGCAATCACTACTTAGAATAGCCCACCGTCATGAAGCCATTTAAAAATATTGTACAACTAAAAAAGAGACAAAGTCTGCTGTTGAGATGATACTAAAAGCAGTGTATTGTATGGGGAAGTGAGAGACTCTGGTTTTATTTGTAGCCTTTTATGTCAATTACCACTCTTAAAGTTAAAGTTTATTTATTAGTCACAAGTAAAGCTTACATTAACACTGCAATGAAGTTACTGTGAAATTCCCCTAGTTGCCACACTCCGTCACCTGTTTGGGTCAATGCACCCTAACCAGCACATCTTTCGGACTGTGGGAGGAAACCGGAGCACCCGGAGGAAACCCATGCAGACACGTGGAGAACGTGCAAACTCCACACAGACAGTGACCCGAGCCGGGAATTGAACCCGGGTCCCTGACACTGAGGCAGCAGTGCTAACCATTGTGCCACCTTGCCACCCTAATTTCAGTTATAAACTGTTTTTCCTTGTGCAATTTGTCACTTTATGCACCTCTTGCTAATCCAGTCTTGCTCCCGCTTCTGCAGGTTGACATTGTCTCCCCCTCTCTCAGTCCTGCCACGTTCACTTTGAGCATATGCACATGGTTTAATTTTGGAATATCTATAAAGTTGATTTCAGTCAGAAAACAAGTTTCTGAAAACAAATAAAATTTAAATGGGAGGGAATTTATACCAAACTACAAAGCATGTTTAAAGATCAGTTATTTTTCTTCTCTTCAGTCCTTTCCAGTTTTGATTTTGGTCATATACAGTATTAAATTGGAATCAGTAGCACCCATTATTTGTGCTACGAGTGCAGTTTGGGGCCTAAATGATGCATACACACAATTTTATGGTGAATCACAGCAGGCACCTTACTGGTGGAGGCATTAGCGTGTATGTGTGAACAGCAACTGGGAGTATGCAATGCACACAATTCATGATGTCAATCAGGGCAAAACATCAATTTGAAACCAGCATAGAGGTCAATACTCCCAAATCCTCACACAACTATTACATGTTCAGCAGTAAGAAGGATCTCTTGCCAACATCAGGTAAAGGATCATTAACTGCTTACAAATTAGTTACTAGTTGCTTTCTTTTTGCTGTTGCTTCGATTCTGTAAGTATTTTCATCTTTGTATAGTTTCTTTTAAAGTTTCAAAACTCTTGAGAGTAGTGATAAAGAGAAAGAAAGTCGAACGAGTGTAAATTAGTTTTGAGTCTGTTGGCATTGGAAGGTTGTAATTAGCAAGAGGAGAGAGAGCCAGTGAACGTAATCACTATCTGCATTTTCAAAAAGCATTCAATAAAGGTGTCAGACAAAAGAGGTCACATTATATTAGGGCTTAGGGGTAATATATTAAAAATGGACTGAAGAGTTGGGAAGATGGCTGTGGTTGTTGGAGGTCAATCATTTCAGATACAGGACATCACTGCAGGAGTTTCCTAGGGTAATATCCTAGCTCAACCATCTCCAGCTGCTTCATCAGGAGTGGAAATATTCGCTGATGACTACAGTGCTCAATTACATTCTCAACTCGCTAGATGACAAAACAGTCCATGCAACAAAACGTAGGACTTTATTCAGGTTAATAAGTGGCAAGTAACATTCACACAAGTGCCAGGCAATAACCATCTCCAACAAAAGAGAACCTATATCATCTCCACTTAACATTCAATGTCTTTACCATTGCAAAATCCCCCATCACCATCCTGAGGATTACAATTGACCAGAAACTGAACTGGACCAACCATATAAAAACTGTGGCTACAAAAGCAGGTCAAAGATGGACAAATCCACAGCGAGTAACTCATCTCCTGACTCTCAAAAGCCTGATGTGGAGATGCCGGCGTTGGACTGGGGTAAACACAGTAAGAAGTTTAACAACACCAGGTTAAAGTCCAACAGGTTTATTTGGTAGCAAAAGCCACACAAGCTTTCGGAACCTTATGCCCCTTCTTCAGGTGAGTGGGAATTCTGTTCACAAACAGGGCATATAAAGACACAAACTCAATTTACAGAATAATGGTTGGAATGCGAATACTTACAGCTAATCAAGTCTTTAAGATACAAACAATGTGAGTGGAGAGAGCATTAAGACAGGTTAAAGAGAACAAACAACGTGAGTGGAGAGAGCATTAAGACAGGTTAAAGAGATGTGTATTGTCTCCAGACAAGACAGCCAGTGAGATTCTGCAGGTCCAGGCAAGCTGTGGGGATTACAGATAGTGAGACATGAACCCAATATCCCGGTTGAGGTCATCCTCATGTGTGCGGAACTTGGCTATCAGTTTCTGCTCAGCGACTCTGCGCCTTCGTGTGTCGTGAAGGCCGCCTTGGAGAACGCTTACCCGAATATCAGAGGCCGAATGCCCGTGACCGCTGAAGTGCTCCCCAACAGGAAGAGAACAGTCTTGCCTGGTGATTGTCGAGCGGTGTTCATTCATCCGTTGTCGTAGCGTCTGCATGGTTTCCCCAATGTACCATGCCTCGGGACATCCTTTCCTGCAACGTATCAGGTAGACAACGTTGGCCAAGTTGCAAGAGTATGTACCGTGTACCTGGTGAATGGTGTTCCCATGTGAGATGATGGCATCTGTGTCGATGATCCGGCACGTCTTGCAGAGGTTGCTGTGGCAGGGTTGTGTGGTGTCGTGGTCACTGTTCTCCTGAAGGCTGGGTAGCTTGCTGCGGACAATGGTCTGTTTGAGGGTGCGGTTGTTTGAAGGCAAGAAGTGGGGGTGTGGGGATGGCCTTGGCGAGAGGTCTCAGGATTTTTAAAAATCAAATAATAATGTCACAATTCTGACATAGTTTAAGGTAAAAATAGTTCCCATGAATGTACATCTATGCACTGCAAATCATTCAATAAAACAGCCATAGACTGTAGAGTTAATTCTTTACTTCTATACCTTGATTATAACTTAACCCACCTGATGGGAAAGCTTATTTTACATGAAGCCTAATTTTACACTGCAAAGGGGACTTAAAAAGGAGCCTCTAGCTTGAACCAACTCATATTCCAATTAGAGCTCGAGAGTAAGATCTAATCTGTGTTGCCTCTCCATCTGCCAGCTGCAACAGAGACTATGTGAAATCAATTGGGACAAACAGATAGCAGATCTGTCCAAATTCAGATACCAAGGACTGCCAGAGAAATTGGTGATGTTAGCCAGATAACTGAGATGAAAATACACACCACAAAGATCATAGATGAACTCATCTATGCTGTTAATATATTAGCCAAGACAGTAGTTGAGGTCCTCCAGCATCTAATGCTTCTGGGTTAGGGAGTGAAAAGTCAACATGGTTCTGATCATCATTCACCACTCCTGCAAAGGCCAGGTGTCACTGTTGAGGTCTACACGTACATTACAAACAAAAAGTGAGCAGCTCCAGTAAAACACTATCTGCAACGAGTCAATACTTTCAGAAAAACAGAAATATCTACTGGGGGGAATGGAAATTGTACAGAAAAAATAGCCATAGATTGTAATGTTAATTCCTCGCTTCTATACCCCCAACTGGGTCAGAAAGAGTTCTCCTCATTCCAGCTTAGATAAATGTTTTACTATTCCTTATACCCTGCACCCTTTAAAAGGACTACATTCCATTCACCCAGTTTCATCAGTTCTGACGATGCAAATTTCCATACCAACACCTTGAATGCCATATGTGAAATTAGAAAGAAAGGCACACCAATGACACGCATTTCCTTCCAATGATAGACCGTCCATCCAATTAACAAAAATCAGCCTGTTAACTTGGTTTCCCTCTCCACCGATGCTGCCAGACCTCGAGTATTTTCAGCATTTTCTGTTTCATTTCAGTATCTGTAGTATTGCGCTTTCATTTCAATATTATATGTATACTATGTAATGAAAATATAACCATGGTGCAGTAGGAGAGCTCTTCTCTACAAATCGAGGTCACCTCTGCAGCCAGAGTTAAAGTTTACTTATTAGTCACAAACGAGCTTACACTAACACTGCTATTAAGTTACTATGAATATCCCCCAGTTGCCACACTCCGGCGCCTGTTCGGGTACACTGAGGAAGAATTTATCATGGCCAATGCACCTAACCAGCACGTCTTTCGGACTGTGGGAGGAAACAGGAGCACCCGGAGGAATCCCACGCAGACACGGGGAGAACGTGCAGACTCCGCACAGACAGTGACCCAAACCGGGAATCGAACCCGGTCCCTGGTGCTGCACTGTGAGGCAGTAGCACTAACCACTGTGCAGCCCAATATTAACTAAAAAGTGCAGGAATTTCAATGGCACAGGTCAGTCAAAACAGCAAAAAACAAGATAAACTTTAAAGAAAATATGCTCAATATAAAAAATGCTTCTCACTGCATTACCACAGTAAATAATTTCAGTGCTTATTACATTTAAGAGAACTTCCTTTAATAAGAAATCCCAAATACCTTACAGTTGTTTTAGAAGTCAACAATTCCTCAGTAGCACGGTCACAATACAATAATGCAAATGTGATCTCTCTAAATGGTCACCCTGATGAAACAGTAACAAATTTACCAATTTTGCAATTGCACCTCATATTTTCCTCACACCTGGACCCAAAGACCAATTCCATAGGCAAGCCCTGGCATCCTATAAACTGAACTGCGGCTTTATACACTATATGGGCAGTTTTGAGCTGGCACTCTCCATCTACAGGAATGGCAGTGCATGCACCAAATCTGGAAAGCGCGATTTGGGGCGGCAAATTTTGAGTTCTGATCTTCCCAGCCCCTCGCCAATGGAGTGCCCTGAAACACGCCACAGGGCTACAGAAAGCTCATTTTAATACATTAGCATGTCATTAGTGAACACTCTCACTGAGACTCTCTCTCGCTTTCTTCTCCCCACTCCAGCACCAGAGAGGTCTCTAGGAACATGGACAGGTTCAACCCTGGGGCCGTGGGTTGCTATAATCGGGGAGAGGGTTCGGGAGGGGCTGTTTTAATAGGGTTGTGAAGACTGGTATGCAGGTTGTGCTTCCTGTGTCCTCTTTTCTGTCCATATCGCAGCTGAGGGCGCGCCCGTCCTTAGTGGGACCTGGCATTCTCTCACTTCACAGGGATGAAGCGCTGGATGAGTGCAGTGGTTCCCCCAAGCTTGGTGGCACAGACAGGGTGGAGGCTCTGTGGTGAACAAAGTGAAATTTATTGACAAACACTCAGAACAAAATGGTGATCTTACTGAAAATAGTGCCTATATTCACCTGTTCTCACTTGATTGCCTATGGTTTATTCATCTTCCTTACCTACCCATTACATCTAGCTGTCTCCCCAAGATCCACAACTAAGGTTCAGGGAGCCTGCTAACTTATGTGATCTTTCACCTGTGATGACTTTTGACAGGTGTCCTTGATGGTCGAGGCCTGCAGCACAGATGCTGGACTGATGCCCTCCTTGATGTCAGGGGCTGCTGGGGACATGTCGCTCACAGGGAAGGGAGGGGGACAACCTGGAGGGCCCCAGGCTGTACTCCTGCCAAATCTCTTCCCTCCAGGTTCCCAGGAGTCCCTGTGCCCTTCCATGGGTTGGAGGTGCAGCTGGAGTGAGATCCAGAAGCTCGGTCATCCTCTGGCACTGACACTCATGGATTCCCATCAGTGCCTGCATCATGTAGTCAAGTCCTGCAACATGGTGCGGACATCTCCTGTCATGGAGTGCACATCCAGCACTGCAGGCACCAACTTGGCAGTGTTGTCGCTGCAGTGACGGTGCCATCTCCTCAGACAGAAGGCAATAGGTCTCCTCTAATTGGCCTTGCAGTCTGAGGACAGCTGCTGTCATCCCTTCCCGAGACTCTCAACTCTGCCTTTGCAGCTCCAGCAGCTATGGGACGACCAGGCCCAGAGGCACATCATCAGCCTGGGGTTCGGCAGAATCCTGGGCTCCAGCATCCCTCCGAGTGTCGGTTCCCTGGGACGTGCCTGCCTCTGCCTGCTGTGTTCACCAGCTGAGAGGTGCTCACCAGTGAGTGACCTACTTATTGGACCCACTGAGGTGCGAGTATCTGAGCTGGTGCCGGGTGTGAGTGACAGCTGTGACGCATCTGCCATTGTGGGGTTGGATAGTGATAGCCTTTTTCCTCTGATGGAGAAATCCAGCACGAGGGGGCATGGCTTTAAATTGAGGGGGGGTAGTTATAGAACCGATGTCAGGGGTAGGTTCTTTACCCAGAGGGTGGTGAGGGATTGGAATGCCCTGCCAGCATCAGTAGTAAATGCGCCTAGTTTGGGGGCGTTTAAGAGATCCGTAGATAGGTTCATGGACGAAAAGAAATTGGTTTAGGTTGGAGGGTCACAGTTTTTTTTTTAACTGGTCGGTGCAACATCGTGGGCCGAAGGGCCTGTTCTGCGCTGTAATGTTCTATGTTCTATGTTCTAAGTCCCCCTCTGAACTGCTGCTGGAGTCCAGTGATTCCAGTGGCAAGGGGATGGTCTGGCCTGTTCCGGTAGTCAGCAAGAGAAGGCACATAGCATTGCTGCCTTATAGGAGACACTGATTACTCACTTGAGACTGGAGGAATGACAGCATATGTGTTGAGGATTCTCATGTTTCTTTGCTGCCTACATTTCACTAGCAGCACAGACATACTTTTCCTCCTCCCCAGCCAGCTCAAGGGCTCACTTCTCGAAGTATGCGAGAGTTCACAGCTCGGACATGACTCCAGCTGGCTGTATCCGCTGGTGCCCGTTTGTCCTTCAATGAAACGGATAGGAAAGGTGGGAGAGTGGACATTTACGATGGTGATGAGGTGTCACAGGTGTGGGGTTTGGGTGGGAGCTGGAGTGTCTGGAGCATAGCAGGTACTGAGGGAACATGGTGATTGTGGGAGGGGGGGGGGGGGGGGGGGGGCAGGGGAAAGAGAGAGAGAGAGAGAAAGACCTGGTGCCTGCTGTTGGCAGAGGCAAGGTGGCCGAGTGCGAGAAGGGATTAGAGGGGCCCAGTGGGAGTCTGGGAGTGATTCACTCAGTCCTGGCTGAGCGAAGATGATCATTCACCTTCTTCTGACACTGCTGCCTCTCCATCTTTCATATTGCACTTGTACTAACCAGGGCTTTGGGGCTGGCTTCATAGCTGCCATCCCCTAATGTCATTGTGGAACAAGTGCTAGGGAGTCATTTGTATGGAGCTCCCCAGTGCTTGCAGAAGTTAAGTCATTACATGGCGGGTGAGTCAGAGGGGAAGTGTCAAAACTCATGGGAATAAAAATACTAATGAGCCATAAAATTTGGACCAAAAACACGCCAGCACCGTTGCCATGCACTCCTTTTGTGCTGGAACCAACACTCCGTCATTTTTTGGTAAGATGTCGCCCAATATTTACAGCCCTGCAGTGGTCAAATATTAGAGCAATTTTCTGGGGCACTGTCAACACAAGGCCTCTAGAGTTAATCGGATTTATTATTGTCACGTGTGTTAGTATGCAGTGAAAAGTAAAGCGTTCATAAAGGAAAGGAGGGTGCGCAGAATGTAGTGTTACAGTCGTAGCTAGGGTGTAGACAAAGATCAACTTAATGCGAGGAAGTCTGACAGCAGCAGGGAAGAAGCTGTTCTTGAGTCGGTTGGTACGTGACCTCAGACTTTTGTATCGTTTTCCTGAAGGAAGAAGGTGGAAGAGAGAATGTCCAGGGTGTGCGGGGGTCCTTGATTTTGCTGGCTGCTTTTACGAGACAGCGGGAAGTGTAGACAGAGTCATTGGATGGGAGGCTGGTTTGAGTGATGGACTGGGCTACATTCACAACCCTTTGTAGTTTCTTGCAGTCTTGGATAGAGCAGGAGCCATACCAAGCTGTGATACAACCAGAAAGAATGCTTTCTATGGTGCATCTGTTGGAGAGAGTCGTAGAGGACATGCCAAATTTCCTTAGTCTTCTGAAGTAGAAACATTGGTGGGCTTTCTTAACTATAGCATTGGCATAGGAGGGACCAGGACAGGTTTTTGGTGATCTGGACACTTAAAAACCTGAAGTTCTCTACCATTTCTACTTCGTCCCCATTGATGTAGACAGGGGCATGTCCTCCACTATGCTTCCTGAAGTCAATGACTATCTCCTTTGTTTTGTTGACATTGAGGGAGAGATCGTATTCGCACCAGTTCACCAGATCCTTTATCTCTTTCCTGTACTCCATTTTGTCATTGTTTGAGATCTGGGTCTTCAGATGTCAGAATAAGAATTGGTGATTAGGTTACAAACTTGGGTTATTAAAAGTAAAATATTAAAGCAGTAAATATAGTAGATTTCACTTGGTTACTGAACTTTAACTCAAACCATCTCAAATATCAAAAAAAAAACAACGAACAGCACTTTCCTAACTCAAGTTAAAAAAAGTATGCTTGGACAAATATCTATGAAATTAATCTACCGATAAAGAGAGTTTGAGTCTGATATTTGGGAGAACAACGACGACAGTTTGCTGGTCAGTCACCTGTTGCAACTCAGGAAGCCCCAGTTTTGTTGAAACTGTGTAAAACAGTGGCACTGGCCAAACCAGAGACCCCATGCAGCTTGCCAGGCTAAGGTCTCTCAGTTGTGCTAGAGCAACTGTAAGGAAGATATTTTGAGGGAAGGACTACAATCATAGAGGGTTAGGGTCCTGAAGGACAAAGGGGCGAATTATATTTATAAGGAGTATTCCTGCTCCTTCAGGGTCCACAGAAACAATCCAACACTGGATACTGATGGACCTTCTTGGTTCCACACCTATAATCATTGGGCCCCAATTTTCAAATTAAAAGTGACTGCCTGAAATGGGTTCCTTTTCCAAGTTCCTAGCTAGAGTGGAGAAGAATGCAAGTGCCTTCTAAAGCTTAATAAAGCATAATGATACATATTATCCTGAACTTCACCGAGACATTACTGTCCAATTATTGTTTTCAGTCTGTAGTAAGTGGTTCCTATTTGTTTTGCAATTAAATGTACTTAGAGGAATACCTTCTTTGATGTGTTCTCCATACTAAACAATGGCATTACAATCCAAGATGAAATACAGGCTAAAAATTAGACACAATCAATTTTTAAGAAGTTCTCCAGCAGAAAGTTGTGAAATTCAAAGTCATCAACTGATTATTTCTAAAATTAAACTTATAGGTTTTTTATGGTTTGAATTTTGATAGAATCGGTTTCCTACGCACCTTGGATATGTGATCAACAGAGATTGTAGAGATAGGGAGGGGAGAGAAAATATATTTTATTTTGCCAAAAAAAGGGTCCAACTAATAGAAAAGCAAGCAAATGAAAACATTTGAACAGCTGAGGACAGAAAACTCAAAGTCCCTGTAGATTTAAGAGTATCAGTGTTACACTGATATAGTCTGGCTATGTTTTTTAGTTATCTGTCCCAATATATCATTCCTCGTGGCTCTGTGCCTAATTTTTCTTTATAACACTTTATAACATTGTGTGCAGTTCTGGTCACCTCACTATAAGAAGGATGCGGAAGCATTGGAGAGATTGCAAAGGAGATTTACCAGGATGCTGCCTGGTTTGGAGGGTAGGTCTTATGAGGAAAGGTTGAGGGAGCTAGGGCTTTTCTCTTTAGAGCGGAGGAGGATGAGAGGCGACTTAATAGAGGTTTATAAGATGATGAGGGGGATAGATAGAGTGGACGTTCAGAGACTATTTCCTCGGGTGGATGTCGCTGTTACTATGAGGCATAACTATAAGGTTCATGGTGGGAGATATAGGAGGAATGTCCGAGGTAGGTTCTCAGTGGTTGGGGTGTGGAATGGACTGCCTGCTGTGATAGTGGAACCAGACACTTTAGGAACTTTCAAGCGGTTATTGGATAGGCATATGGAGCACATCAGAATGATAGGGAGTGGGATAGCTTGATCTTGGTCAAAGCTCGGCACAGCATCAAGGGCCGAAGGGCCTGTACTGTGCTATGTCTATGTTTCTATGCAACACCCCTATGAAGTACCTCAGTATGTTTTGCTACATGAAAGGTACCATATAAATGCACATTGTTGGCACTTTGAAATAACATCTTTCAAACATCGCTTGACAACTAAATTTCACAGCTCATTCATTTTATATGGTCCCATACATTAGACTTTTATCTCCGAAACTTGGGGCTGAATTCTTCTCTCAGGACACTGAACCAATTCACATTGGGAGGCCCAAACTAAAGATGTACGGAACTGCATGTTTAAATTTACTAGCCAATTCCCAACAGATGCTATTTTCCCTGGGGTGGGAAACTTGATAGATTGCAACCCAAAACTCACGTAAAATGATGTCAGGGTTACCATTTAAATGCCTGCTACAAATCCATAAAACCAAGTTACATGGGTTTACATCAAACATAGAACAGTACAGCACAGAACAGGCCCTTCGGCCCACGATGTTGTGCTAAGCTTTATCTGAAACCAAGATCAAGCTATCCCACTCCCTATCATCCTGGTGTATTCCATGTGCCTATCCAATAACCGCTTAAATGTTCCTAAAGTGTCCACTATCACTGCAGGCAGTCCATTCCACACCCCAACCACTCTCTGAGTAAAGAGCCTACCTCGGACATCCTTCCTATATCTCCCACCATGAACCCTATCGTTATGTCCCCTTGTAATAGCTCCATCCACCCGAGGAAATAGTCTTTGAATGTTCACTCTATCTATCCCCTTCATCATTTTATAAACCTCTATTAAATCTCCCCTCAACCTCCTCCGCTCCAGAGAGAACAGTCCTAGCTCCCTCAACCTTTCCTCATAAGACCTACCCTCCAAACCATGCAGCATCCTGGTAAATCTCCTTTGCACTCTTTCCAGCGCTTCCACATCCTTCTTATAGTGAGGTGACCAGAACTGCACACAATATTCCAAATGTGGTCTCACCAAGGTCCTGTACAGTTGCAGCATAACTTCACGGCTCTTAAACTCCAACCCCCTGTTAATAAAAGCTAACACACTACAGGCTTTCTTCACAGCTCCATCCACTTGAGTGGCAACCTTCAGAGATCTGTGGATATGGACCCCAAGATCTCTCTGTTCCTCCGCAGTGTTCAGAACCCTACCTTTGACCCTGTAATCCACATTTAAATTTGTCCTACCAAAATGAATCACCTCACATTTATCAGGGTTAAACTCCATCTGCCATTTTTCAGCCCAGCTTTGCATCCTATCTATGTCTCTTTACAGTCTACAACAGCCCTCCACCTCATCCACCACTCCACCAATCTTGGTGTCATCAGCAAATTTACTGATCCACCCTTCAGCCCCCTCCTCTAAGTCATTAATAACTAATGGTTTCTGAAGACTATGGGAATGATGTCAGACAAGATAACTCATCAACTTTGGGTAAGGAAGCATTTGACAGGCAAGTTCAAACGGTCTTGCTAACTTTAAAAATATGGCTCTTAGACACTGCATGGTGATTGAAGTTCGTTTTCAATTTCCCTGATGACACCACTGTAATGGGTCGGATCTCAAACAATGATGAGACAGAGTACAAGAACGAGAGAGAGAGAATCTGGTGAATTGGTGCGATGACAATGTCAATATCAGTATCAGCAAAATGAGAGAAATATTTATCGACTTCAGAAAGTGTACTGGAGGACATGCCCCTATATACGTCAAGGGGGATGAAGTGGAAATGGTCGAGAGCTTCCAAGTTTCTAGATGTCCAGATCAGCAACAACCTGTCCCTCCACGCTGACACTATAGTTAAGAAAGCCCACCAACGCCTCCACTTCCTCAGAAGACTAAGGAAATTTGGCATGTCTGTTATGACTCAACTTTTACAGATGCGCCATAGAAAGCATTCTTTCTGGTTGGATCACAGCTTGGTATGGCTCTTGCTCCGTCCAAGACCGCAAAAAAATACAAGAGGTTGTGAACGTAGCCCAGTCCATCACGCATATCAGTCTCCCATCCATTGACTCCATCTACACTTCCTGCTGCCTCGGAAAAGCAGCCAACATAATCAAGGACCCCACGCACCCCGGACATTCTCTCTTCCACTTTCTTCCTTCAGGAAAACGATACAAAAAGTCTGAGGTCACGTACCAACCGACTCAAAAACAGCTTCTTCCCTGCTGCCATCAGATTTTTGAATGAACCTACCTCATATTAAGTTGACTTTTCTCTACACTCTAGCTATGACTGTAACATTACATTCTGCGCCCTCTCCTTTCCTTCTTTATGAAAAGTATGTTTTGTCTGTATAGTGCACAAGAAATAAACTGATAAATGTGATAATAAATCAAATCAATGCAGTGGCTATCCATCCTTAAAAGATGAGTGGCCTCAAACTGACCAGCATTGTTTAAGAGTTGACATGAATTAGAGCACTTTATACACCTCACCACCTCTCTACCTCATTTTCCTCTTTAAGACATTCCTTAAGACCTACCTTAATGGCCAAGCTTCTAGTTAATTGACCCAATATCTCATGTGGTTCGGTGTCATACTTTGTTTACAATGCTCCTATGAGGCACCTTACATTGCACCTTATATTAAAGGCACTACATATGTAACTATATATGTACTATACATATATGTTGGGTAACAGAGAAACTGAATAAACTATAGATCCAAAAATGCTTGTTGCTTGAGTGGACAACAAACTGCAAGATGTTGCAAATAATGCCTGCTCCAGTGTACAAGGAGCCTGACACATGGAAGTTGATGAGCATGGTGACTTTCACAGGCACTGGCACTGCCATCTTCACCCTGAGTTGGCGGTTGTAGCTGCAGCAAGTGGCAGATTTTAGAGAGAACATTCTTACTGAAGTGCTGACATTAGACATGTTCCTCACTGAGAAATGTTCCCTGAATATTGAGCAGTTATGGCCTACTGCTCCTGCTTCTTCTAGCAGTTTGATTTGTTCTGCATCACCTCTGCTCTTTCTCAATCATGCTGTAATGTAAGTCCATCCTACTTTGCGAGAAAGTGATTTCAGCAGAATCCTTGAAGTCAGGACAAATTCCTTCAGCACGAGACACATCACTCCCTGTAGACTTAAGGAACTTAAAAGAAATGTAGAAACCAAACACTTCCACAATTGTTAGCAAAAGCTAGCAGATCAATCAGCAACAAACTTGCAGTTGATGATACTTTTAAATAGCATTGGTAGAAGGGTCCTTTCTGCTGTTGAATGTGTGTGCAGCTGTACTTGTTTAAGAGACAGCAGTAATTGGAACATACAGCTCCAAAACAACAACAGGGCCTTCAAATCAGCATCACAAAGATTAATGTCATGATCTGCCTACTCCACAGATTTTACCAAAATGGCATCCAGCACTGCTCACACCAGAAGTGTGGGTTCTTCAGTCAAAGTCGCATTCATTAAAAAAAGTAAATTTTACAGTCAAAACATTTTTCTGTTTTTAACGGCTTAGTAATAATGTAATTAAAAAAGTAAAGTCGCCATAGTCTCAAAGAGCTGGCTGGTGATGATTCAACTCGAGGATCACCACACATCAGGTGAAGAGCAAGGCTGAAGGCAGCCTTCATGAATAACCTTAGGCAGTATGGGAACTGAACCCATGGTGTGGTTGTCACTTTGCATCATAAACGAACCATCCAGCTAACAGACTAAAGCATATGCCAGTACTACAACAAAGCAATCAAATACATGTAATGTTTTTCAAGTCACTTTTTGAAATGCAACTTTTCACAAGCATTGTATCAAAAACTGCTATGAGATACCCATCAGTCATTCCTAACCAACACTGTCCATTTAATATAACAGAGTGATGGGCAACCTATTCTATTGAGTAGGCAGCATGAGTGGCCCCCCATCTCAGTGGGTCACAAGGTTGAAATTGGGCATGTGGACTAAACTAACCATGACCCCATAAATAAGATTATATATATTTAATCATACTGAATATTTCATGATTTACAGAAAATGTTAAATCATTCATATTCATAGAACTATCAACTTCAAATGGGAAAAGCAAAGGAAATATTTACGCTTACCTTACATATATTACAATTACATTTAGTTAATACCAGCTACAACTAAAAGTTCTACATTTCTTAATGACACATTTATTTACATTAATAAACCCTACTGCTCCTGATAAGCTTTACTACTGCTGTTATAAAATCTTTATAATCAAGAAAACTTCATATTAAGCAATAAGTTGTAAAAGTATTTAAAGAGAAATTAGGAAAACCAACCAATTGCTTCGCTCTCTGACCCACATCCTTTTATCTTCCCAGCACCGCTCCCATTCTCACATTCATGTTCTTTTCTATCCATGGCTCCGTTCTCGGTCTCACTCACTCCTGTGCCCTTTTATCCTCTTGGCCCTGCTCTCAGTCTCGCGCTCTCTCATATTCTTTTATCTCCAGGCTCCAGTCTCTCTCTCTCAACAAAATGTCTCATGGGTCACAGTCAGAACACTGATGGGCCACATGCAGTCTGTGGGCCACAGATTGCCCACCACAGATTTAACGCCTTTACTGTAGCAAAATATCCCCAAGAACTTTACAGGAGCATTACGAAACAAAATGTCACATCCTAACTCTTATGGTAATAGTAGGAAAAATGACCAAAAGCAAAAACAAACAGATGGGGTTGAAGCAGCATCTTAAGGAGGGGAGGGAGAGGTAGAAAAAGAACTGTTTAGGGAGGGAATTCCAGAACTTCGGGCCTTGGAAGCTGAAGGTACAGCCGCTAATGATGAAGCAATTAAATCTGAATATACTCATGAATGCAGAATTGGAGAAGCACAAAGAATCAGAAAGCCTTTCATTCTGGAGAAGGCTACAGAGATTAAATGGAGTACGGTCCTGGGAAATATTTAAATTCAAGGATGAGAATTTTAAAACCCACAATATCCTGAAATCTCAGAGTGATAATCTTCTGGGTCAATAACATTAGAAACAATAAGCAGATCTCTGCAAAGGCCTGTACTTTAACATCTACACTTGAGTTATGCACAATACCAGGTTTTGGTAAAGCGTGCTGACAGGTGTATGAAATTTTTAGTACTCACTGATCCTCTCACTGATCGCACTGCCATCAATCTACAGATTGCAGCTCAACTCGGGTAATTAGCTGCTAAACTGGCATGTCCTTTTAAGGCCACTACACAATCCAGGTAATTGTGGTTAGTTATAAACTTGAAGTCTCAAGGGCAGTTACAATTGCTTGCAAATTTCAATTTATAAAGATTGTTTTGCATTTGTAAACTAAATATGGTATCTTGAAGTGCAATGTGTGTTGTGTGACAGATGTGTATTAGATTCAAAACTTCTACATATAGATTAGATTTCCCAGGCACTCCTCACAGCAAACATGTCAGGGGTATAATTATATAACTACTTTTATTTAGTAAGTAAAGTAGTTTCATCAAGGTCAGCGCATCAATGCCGGGCACATCTAAATGGCATCAAAAATCACAAAATCTATCTGCATTACATAAACTGTGGCATTAAAACTAGTTACAGCTTCTCATACAAATAACTTTTCTAAATGCTTTTTTTAAAAAGTCAATCTATTTGCAGTTAGAGGTATACAATCCAACACTTGGATTCAATATCCTGCAAATATTTATTTTCTAAAAGCAATGTACTATAAGTAATGTACTACATTTCTTCATTTTCTATTATTCTGGTACTCGGCTGAAAAGTTATGAAAGCCAGTGGAAGTTACATGTCCGGATTCAGACTTGTTCCCCCCTAGAGCTCCGAAGTTGAACAAATCCCGAGAAGCAGATATTCTACCTGCTGCAGCTCATTTGAGTCCTCTTGGAAACAAAATAAATTGTTTCTACCAATGTAGAATCAGTTTCAAGTGTAACACCGGTAACATTTTGTGGTAATTAAACTAGTATCTGGAAAGACAAGCATTTGTTGCACATCTCTAATTATCATTGTTAAATACAGATAGTGTGAAAATGACTATATGGTGTAATTGAGAATGGACTGAGTTGGCATAGTTTAGGCTTTGGAAATGAAAAACATTGTTTAAAAGTTTATTGGAACTCTAAAAACAATTACAGAAAAGTCCTGCCAATTGCAGGGGTTACATTCCTGTAAAACTTCGCAAACGGCAAACATACTTTACAATCGGAGTCAATTAAGATTGGTTTCAGCCATCCTAAAATTTCATATTTATCAATATAATCAATAATAATAAAAACAAGGTTTTCAATAAAATGAGAGAAATTTACTGGACAAATTGTTTAATGAAACAAGTAAAATTTGTCACTGAGTACTTTACTTGAGAGTGCACCAGGAACTAAATCACAGGAACAAGGAAGAACCAAGTGCAAAAAAATGGCGACAACACACTTTCTACTGCAGGAAATACATCATAGATACCTTCCCTCTTTAAAAACTTGAATTTTTTGACATTTTCTCAAGGTGGTTTCTATTTTTAAAACAGCAGGTAAGTGAGCTGGTGTACAAAGACCTTTGTACAGGTGAGTTAGTTCAGGAAAGAAGTTGTCTTGGCGGATGGGACTTTACTGTATTTACATTGAGAAACAAGATGCAAGCCGAAATTCTCCAGTCATTCACGTCCTGCCAGCGAGGACAGAGAATTTGACGCTCAGCCAAATCTCCCTTCGCTGCAGCGGGACCAGAGAATCCCGCTGGCGTGAAAGGCCAGAGAATCCCCACCCATAATTATATAAAAGCATTTATATTGCCTTTCACAACCTTGGGTCATTCCAAAGCACTTGATAAAGAGCACCTTTCATTTAGGAAAAACAACCAAGTCATTTCACAAGAGACTTGCAGCCAATTAAGAACTTAATATATAATGCATATTTATCAAGAGTCTGTGCATATACTTTTATATGTGCATATCTATTGAAAATTTCACACAATTACTAATGAAATGATTTATGGAATTTATATACAAGCGTGGTGGATTATAGGCTGGCGCAAATGCTTTTGTTGAGTGTTTGGTATTGGGTGCGCTAAAGGGAGAGAAATTGGGCTCAAGGGATAATTTCACAACAAACACTTAGTCCATTGAAACTATGAAGATTCAATAATGACAGACAGGAAAAAATTTACTGGTGTATCTAGCTTCTCCCATTTAATAATGACGAGCATTGCGATACAGAAACTCCCTCAGATTCATGTAATCTGCTGGGAAAAGCTAAGAAAAGATAAAATCCCTGACCAATTGCTTTTGGATTCCTTCAAACCATCAAAAGTAGTCTAGGGGATCCCATAAACCCAGTGGGGAAGCAAAATGACATTGAAGGAAACGGAATGAGAGTGCATCAGATCAAACGTGGGATGGAGAGTCTGGGATTTTGAGAGGAATGAGTGGTGTTACTGTAAGGGTATCATGGCACCTAAAGATAGATCCCAGGACAAGGGAGCACTATGATGCCATTGCAGGGTTTTGGAATTACAGGAGTAGGTTTTGAGGCCTGAGAATTGTATTCCCGAGTATGAGAATGGTTAAAATGTTAGGGAGGGGGGAGATTCTGAATGCGACTGTGCTGGCAGGGTGATATTCAGCTGTCTATAACCTTTGGCTGACCTTACCAATCACAAAGAAAAATACAGCCACAATTCTAGCCTGTCGCCTGAAGAGCAATTAAATTCTGACTTCAGCCAGCTTAGTTTCACACCTACCCCCACTAAAATATACTGGTCTACCAATTAATCTGGAGCCTTTCTATCCTTCAAATGTTTAATTCTCATCCTTTGAGTAAGTTTTGGTGTTTTAGTGCAAAAATCTCATTTATCAGTCTTGATTCAGATGAAACTAAATGGGGAATTAAAGCAGCACATTTTGAACTGTTGAAAGTTCGATATCCTAAACTATCTTGCAGTTCTGATACTTTGCAAGCTCATAAATTAACATACCTATTAAGTCTCTCTCCACACACACACACACACACACACACACACACACACACAAAGTGTCTTTTTTTTTACATGAACTTAAGTATCTCTTCATCCACTTACATTGCAGGAAAATGTTATAGGTCTGAAAATAAAAACATACCCAGGAAATTCCACATTCAGAAAGATCAATATAGATGTAACGTCATATGGAGCAGTTGAAATTTCAGCCAGGATCAGATTTTGCAAAGATTTGGTTATGTTTTTCATTATATGGTGTCAATTGGGATTTGTTGTTTGATGGGCTGATAATAAATGTTATCTTACAGATCATGTGTGTAGCAACTGGAATAAGAAAGCACAAAGAATCTGATTTTAAAACTCAATTTAGACAATTAACAGATTGATATGAACAGAATGCTGGATTGGCAGACCTGTACACTGTGGTAAAAGGATACTACATGAAGAGTCTATTAAGTTTTATTAACTGTTCAAAACACCCACAGCTCCCCAGAGATAAAGTTTAAAGAGGTCCTCTTCTAACCATATGTGGTTTAGTGCAGGCCTTGATCCTGATTGCCTAGAGATCTGCACATCAAGCCCACTACTGCAATTATATCAGGGTAAATTTGCTAATTTTTAACAGATCAAAAGTTCAATACCAAAAGCTTATCAAAAAGGAGCAAACAAAAAAGTGTGGAATTGTACATTTCAACAATACTTCAACTAACCAATGTAGCTAATTTATAGCTAACAGCGATACCAATAGACACTTAAAGATCAATGCAACTGAAGAACTAAAATATCAATTAAAACTTCACACCATGACTTAAATGTAGGATTGAGAACACTGTTTGATTTTCTCAAATAGTGCTGATATATTTAACCTAAAGCTCTCCGATAACAATTTAGCTAATCCTCTGAGCACTACATACAAGTTCATTAGTTGGCAACACCCTTCCAAAATCACGCAAAAAAAAAGATACATGAAACAATGGCCTGGATACAGATCCAGAAAACACAAACTTAAATCCCACCATGGCACGATCAGAATTCAAAGTAACGGTGAAGCTGTTGGTTTGTCAATAATAGCAACTGTTCATACACGTCATTTAGGGAAGAAACCTGCTCTGACCTACATGATCAGTTCCACATGAATGTGGGTGACACTCAGCTGCCCTCTAAAATGGCCGAGCAAGCCAATGAGTTGGATCAAATTGCCACAAAAAAAGTAGCAATTCGAAAAGTCAGCCCATCACCACCTTTTCAGGGTAGTTACAAATGGACAAATAATGCTGACCTGACACCAATGCCCACATCAAGAATTAATTTCAAAAAGGGGAATCATTTTGCTGGAAAGTTGACATTTGAAGTCCATTTTCAGCCAACTAAACTTTTTTCTGAAAGCCAAAAATATTGCACATACTTTCCAACTTCATTGTAGTGGGAAAGAGATCTTCAAAATCAAATCTTAAAAAGAGGAAAAGAAGGGCTAATAAACCTTTTAAATTAGATAGAAAAAGAACATGGACCTGCAATGCCAGCAGGAAAAGTGCTCAAAGTGTTTGATTCCTAATTAAATTCTCTTTATTTTGGTTTGATATTCCGGTAATATTTGAACTTATTATTGTAATAGTAGAAGCACAAGTGAAGAAAGTTATAAAACTGTTTAGTCCAAGGAGACGGAGATAAAATAGCATCCAAGAGGTAACTGATGAAACACCACCTAACAATGTGAAACAAAGGATGTCAGTTTCCATGATAGTCTCAAACTTATTTGCCTTCCTTTAGCTGGGTAAAATCTAGCATATCATTTGTCGTGCCTTAATGATCACACACTATTTGGGGAGCCATTAACATAGCTATAATTAAACCAGGCTAGGATGAGCTCAGAATAACCTTCTTAAACTAATAAACCAAAACGAACTCTGAGTGAACCCTGGCCAGCACCAGGAAACCTCTTAACAATAGCTTGCTTTTCTTCTGGTAGTAAGGGATTAGCATACCTCTGTCGTTCTTGGAGGTAACTCTAGAAACTGGTTGAGTGAGTTCTCTGCTTTTTAATGCAGCCAGATGCCTTTGCAACATGATGAACCATTTTAGGCGAGGCCATGAAAAACTTCAACTCCCCAAGACAATATTGTTTGGGAAGAAAATACTCGACCTAATGCTCTCCAAGAGTTAGTGAATACATATTAGGTATCTAATGGGAAAGTTGAGAAAACCATTACTCAGAAAGATCTTAGATAATAAAGCATAAATAGTACTTTCCTACTCTATTTAGTATGTGTAAAAATAGCATTCGTAATAATGCGTAAACTATTCGTAAACAATACAAACTTGATTCCTCCACCCCCCCCCCCCCCCCCCCCACAACTCCCAGAAGAATATCGTTCACTTGCAGTAGCTGTTACTCTAACAAGCCAGGATGTTTTTTTCAAAACCTTTCATCTTCATTCCTTACACCATCCTTCCCTCCCCCACACAAAGACACAAAATCATTATCGAAGCAAACGTGAAGATTTTCTTACACCAATCTACATTCACGATATTTAAATGATCAAGCACGAGAAATGTATTTCTTAATCTGACATTATTAGTAGCTGAAATGCAAGATACAGATTTTTAAAATTTAAATGCTATCAACTTTCCAAATTCAGTGAGACTGACACGGCTCACTTCAGCAGCGAGAAAGGGTAGCAGTATGGGAGAAAACACAGCTTTGAAGTGGGCAATGCAACAGTGATTATAAATTATGCACAGTGTCATATCTTGAGAAAACAACCTATACTGCAGCAGAAATTAGCAGTCAATCGTAATCTATTGAATATTTTCAAACAATTAACCTTCAAGTTTGTAATGTCCTATGAACTGTGAAATCTCTGAACACTCAGAGGAACAGTCAATTAATGAAGGAGCTCTGCAGGTAAGCTCAGTTGTGAAGAGAGCATATTGCTTGGTTTGGGGAAGGGTGCGAGAGATGGAAGGAACCTCCCCCCTCAAAAAAAGCATGAACATACAAAAAAGGGTGACAATGCATGGCAGAGGCAAAACACTATCTTCATAAGTCACGGTTAAATTGGGCAACCTGCCAAATACTGGTGCGGGGTTCACTATACTTTTAACCAGCGCCTGTTCACATCTAAACTTTATACTGCCTGCTCTGTATAATTATTTCTGCGTGCAGCCACAACTAACAATTGCTCACTGGCTGAAGTCATCAGCAATGGACCCCAATATAGTTTTATCCTAGCACTAAAAAGTTGCTTACACCCCTCGAAAGTGCATTGTGCCTGTTGGAGATGCTGAGATCATGTGCTGACCATGTTTTGGATGTGACACTAGAGGGTCTTATGGAAGAGGTGGAAGGGAGAGATGCCGTCATTACAACGCAGAATCTCCTTCAGACATAAAAATTTCACAGTAACTTCATTGGTGTTAATGTAAGCCTTACTTGTGACTAATAAATAAACTTTAACAATGAAAAGACAGTGGGAATACTTAACCAGAAATCAATGCAAGCTTAGCCTCATGGATCAGGATGCAGCACTGCAAAAAGTTCAACGACTTCACAAGAACGATCAAGGTCAGTGAATGTATCTTCAAATACCATACCCTACTAGCTGCACGACCAGCCTCAGACACTGCTTAAGTCACTCATGCCAAGCACTACCAATCAGAAATCATACCTAGCTGGCATTTGCTTCACCTCACCCTCCTTGCAAGTGTTGCAAGTCTTACACCCTCATTTCATGTTCAAGACAGCCACATTATCCTAAGATGTTACATGGCTCAGGATACACTTCACTCTCTCTTTCAGGACATGGTATCACTCATATGGAAGCAGCAGGGACTAACCAGAGGCAGAAATGGGTGCCTGCATGTTCTAATCTCTGAAGATGGTGCCGGCCATTATGAGAAAGGATTGTAACTGAATCCATTGAAGATGACAGTATCCTCAAACCTAAATCATCCTTCTCACACCTACTTACCTCATCCTACAATCTCTTTTTTGATATACAAGCTGCAGGTAGTGCATGCATGCACCTCTTGCTAACCGTCCCTGCCCACACCACAACCATACCCTTGTGCCTTATCCCTGTCAGATACCCATGAACTGCAAGCTGACCAGGCAGTGAGAATCAAGCAAGAAAACGGTGAGGAAGGAGGAAACACTCACTTGACTTCACGCACTCCACCAGCTGAGATACTGACACTGTAACTTACAGAATAGCATAGAGGGACAGCACACAGTCAAACACCCATAAGTGTGCTGCAACCAGGGCAGAGGGCAGGGGTGGGTAAGGATACCACAACTCGCAGCTCACCAAAGAGCAAAGGGCGCAGGTGGATACTGATTAGCAAGGTTACTAATAAAGGCTGGTGGGTATGCACAATTAAATGCTTGGTGTGATAAGGAGCATGCAAAAAAGCCTGCCTGCAGGCCTCCATGTCATGGAGCACCTCCAACTTGTCACAAGTTTTATGCAGAGCGTAGAGATCATCCTTTCTAGCACTGAACAGATAACAGCACCATGCTTGTGGAACCAACCGTGATGTAGCTGCCGATGGCCAATGTCTCAGCTTCCATTGCAGCACGAACAGCACCACCACCCCACGGACTGATGCAGTGGAAGGGCAGACTGCTGGCTCTGGATACCTCAGTAGTTTGCCTCTGCCCTAGTTGTTGCCCATCAGCCAGCAAGTCCAGACCTCTGCTGCACGTGCCAAGATGGCGCATCTGAAGCCAAACCGTCTTGCCAAAGAGCTTCGAGGTCTTCCTCCAAGGCCATCTACAGTGTCCTCCACTGAAAGTTAGCAGCTTTTCCACTAGAGGCATGGCTCCCATTGCATGCATTCTGAACACTTGTACATAGGGTACAAACCAGAGACATGAACCACAGTCAGTGGCCTCTGCTCATTCTCCTAATTACTTCTGGTTCCGAGAGGAAGGTCTACTAGTGGATCCATGACTGGGAACAACTGGCTTATGCAGATGCCTTGAAGTAAGCACTTCAGAACCTACCAAACCACATCTTGTACACTTTGAAACTGGAGTCAAAATGGAAAGCACCAAAAATGTGTAGAACTGTAGGAATAGCCAGAAGACATGAACCAACCTGTATGTAAGCTGGCAATCCCTTTAAATAGCACTGGTGCATGGCCCTCAGTGTTGCTCAACATCATGCTCAGCTGATGCATGAAGCTTCAAAGCCGGAGCGTTGGCTCAAATCAGCATTACATGCTGACTGACATCATAATTTGACTACTCTGCATATTTCAGACAAATGCCAAGTTACCATTCACTCCGATATGCTATCCAGTGCACTTCATGCTCCACTGATATCATTGCAGAATCCTAAGGAGTCTAATAGCACCCTACAAATGGGTGCTCCAAGCCCAATTTCACCCCGTGTCATGCTACGGTCCACACAAAAATGTGCAACTAAAATAACACAAACATCATGCATAATTGTTACAAGACAACTGCACATATAAATATACACAGATAAATAAAATTGTTTTAAAGATGTATGTTTAAAAAAAAGTTACCTGAATTTATGTAGCACAAAACTGACAGTTTAATTTACAAAAATAGGCAATTTAGCTGCTGAAAGATGTGCATTCCTGTGCCTTTACAGGATATATTGGTGCATACCTTGGCATCTCAGGGCTACAAAAAGTTAAACTAAAGTTGCCATTAATTTGCATGCAAATTAAATTCCTGACTTTGGGTTCTGATCAGGAATTATCGAAAATATAAAAATAAAACACACCAAAAACTTACAGGCCAAGAAAGCTTGCATGTATATAGTGCTTTTGAGATAGTAAAATATCCCAATATGCTTTAAAAAAGTTAATGTATTTAAAACTAACCGATAAAAAATATTTAAGTACACATAAGGCCTGACCTTCCAAAGCCAGATTTTGGGGCTTGGGGGTCACCTTTTGGACACCATTGCAAAATGGGTCCTTGATTCATCATTCACAGCATTGCTAAAGCAACCAGTACCATTATGCAAATGTGTCACTACTTGGTGAAAAAGACACTTGAGGGACAATCGGGGACCAATTTTTCCAGACTATATTTAGCCAATCCAATTTGACTATGTTGCTTTGTAGCTTTACATCATGATACATGTTTAAACACATGCAATTGAATCTTTTTATTGCACATGTAATATTTGGTTGAAAAACTTTTCCAATGTGCACACAATTCAATTTTGACATTCAAAAGGATGCCCATTTTCCAGATAGATCTATTTATTTTCCTGTGCACTTAGGAGGTTAACCAGATACCAGAGAGGATAAAAACCATCTTTATGATCCAAGCCTCAATTTCCCCCCCATTTTAAATCAAGTTAGACTTAAAACTAAAAATGCAATTTACTGTAATTAAAATATACATCTATTAAAAAAAACCACAGATGCCACCTCTTTTTATCTTCATTTTTTTATCCTACAAATAACAAAGTAATTTAAACGATGTCCAATAAATTCCCTATGATGTTTCTTGTGGTACTAAAATGTATAGCCCAAGTGAAGAGCATACTCAATGCAAAATGAGAGGAGGAAAATTGAAGGAGACAAATGCAGGTGTGTGATGTTAAATTTCTGAAAACAGCAACAGGTTCAAAAAGTGGTTCTAGAAATGAAGAACTTTTGGGAACTTAAGATGAGGCAACAGGACAGAGGAGATTTAAACGGTGTCAATAATAAAACCCAAACTGCTGCATTGCCACCTACTGAATGCAAGCCTGAATTGTGATAGCCCATAGTCAAGAAATAAAAAGGGGATTCTCATTAGAAATATTGGCAGAAACAGGGTATTAATCAAAAGCAATGACAGCAGCAAGCTTATGGTAATTGAAGATACACATACAATTTTTTATTATGTAGGTGGTGAAAGTACATTCCAATAATCCCAATGCAAACATACAAAATGCTGCAAAGCACATGAGATTGCATGGCACAACAATCCACAACATATCCCATAAATTTATAATCTTACCATGATTTTCAGTTAACGTATCACTATTTTCCATGAAAAGTGCCGAAAACAGTGAAAATAACTGGCAAGAACTTAATGGCAACTTCACCAAATTTAACACCAACAAAAAAAACTTTACAAAGTTAGCAATCAGAAAAACAATCAACTAGTGAAAAATTAACAATGTTTCCAAACAGCTGAACAGGCATTTCTGAAGGATTTGTGCAACATCACAGTGGATCCAGGGACATCCAGTGGATATTTCCTGGATATCTTTCTTAATCAAAAGTCAGCTGACTTTTGATTAAGATAGATATCCAGGAAATATTCCAAAGCAAAAAAGCTCCAAAATAAAATAAAATTCAGCATTTAAAAACTGGAGCTGAAATTATGCTTTTGCATAACACTCATGTTTAGTTGAAGTGGTTTTCTCTGCTTTTTGTGTTAAATCCTTTCTTTAAGCAATTTAATGTTTCTGCTGAGGTTTTTTTCATATCCCAGAGTGTAATTTTAGCACCCAGACAATTTGGTGCCATCCACATATCATTAAACAAAAGTGCAATTTCTGATGTTTTTTTAAAAAGGCAGAACTCAACAAAGTACAATTGAGTTCTTAGAGACACTGCAATAAATTTTCACAGTACACAAATGAGAACCATGCATAGCCATAATAACTAAAATAGTCATGTGCAAGATTTCCCCCTTGAGGCTTTGCTAGTACCATTCCATCCTAAACATGAGTCCATCATGTAGATCAAGTAGCTGTTCTACATTCTACCTAGATTTTTTTTATTTTTACGTATTTACAGTCCACTGATCTACAAAAGCACCATCCATATTTACTTTAGTTTGCTAATTAACTCAAGTTTTCACCTGACCTTTTCAAAGGCAATTCTGTGCATCTCCAGTATCTGCAAGAGTCCATCTGCATTTGCATCCAAATCATTACTGGCTTTGAGACTCCACAGATGTGTTTTCTTCTCCAGTTGCAAATTCATCCCTCCCTGAGTTTAACCATTTCAAAGGTAAATGATGAGTGACAGGATGATGTCTCATCCTCAGGCTAGAGAGAAGCAACTTCAGCCACAGAAGATATGCCTCCAGAGAAGCCAGTCCACTCTGTGTTACTAAGCGGCAGCGAGACCCTTCAACTATCACCAGATCCTCCTCAGGTCTTTCTCCGAGTCTGCAACAGACCAGGGGAAAAATCAGCCAAAAGATATAGATGCCAGCACTTCCACATCCGCCACTGTTAGTCCAGACTGCAGAAGCACAATAGCCAATTTCTTCAACAGGCCACTGTTAACAATATCCATGTCAATGTGCAGTCTGCAAGAAAACAGATGTACACTAGACAGTGAATTGGGTAATTGTGGTAGACACTATTGAGCATGCAGACTGCTTCTCTAAGCAATCCGGTCACCATAAATACCCTATTTCACTCTGCTGAGATACTGCTTTTCAGGGTTCTTTCGAACTGTCTCAACATCCTTTGTGAAGGATTTTGAGGTGAGTGCCCAGCCTGTTCCTGTGCAGCTAACATTGTAAGAGTTTTAACAACACCAGGTTAAAGTCCAACAGGTTTATTTGGTTGCAAATGCGTGTCTCTGTATGCCCTGTTTGAGAGCAGATATCCACTCCATCTGACGAAGGGTCAGCGCTCCGAAAGCTAATGGCATTTGCTACCAAAATAAACCTGTTGGACTGTAACCTGGTATTGTTAAAACTCTTACTGTGTTTACCCCAGTCCAACGCCAGCATCACAGCTAACATTGTCCAGAGGATTATTTTGAAGCTCAGTACCCAGAATTTTGCAAATCAGAATAAAATGCGACAATTCTAGTACACAAATTCAGAGTATTGCAATCTTTCTCGAAAGCTTTACTATGACAGATGAATTATTCTGGCACTGGAAAATATTTAATGACTTGTTTTGTAATACTGATGTTTAATTTACCTGCAATATTTTTCCAGTTGTTCTTTTCCCCTTCCATTCCAGTCCTTTAAAGCCACCTCATGGTCTTTGTTCACCCTTCTGGGTTAACTAACTCTGTAGAATGTTCAGTCAGCTTCTCATCTTGGGCCATTTTCAACAGATTAAATTATTTCCTCCATGTAGCGTGCACCTGCATCCATGCCCAATATGTGTATTCAAAATAATGCATTAATATAACATGATGCAAAGCATGATTGCTGCACATTCTGCAGTCTTTATTCATTTTCAACTGAAATATACACTAAACATTCTGAAATATATTAACATTTGTTGTAATAAAGTGTACAGATACAGTTTAATGCTATTTATAAATACCACCCCATCAAATAATTAGTTAAATTGATATTTTTAGTGCCAATACAAAAATTGCTTATCTGTGTTAAGTACAAACCTACATAATCTGATTTGGTGATGCTTCAATCATATATTGCCTCCTGGAATCAAAGTGCAAAACTGAGCTGAGATACAATGACATGCAGCTACTGCGTAATGCTAAAGCACTAACAGCAAAATCTGACATCTAAAAGTAGCCTGTTTTGTGCACATCAGCGCCACTTACATACAACTATTGGGCAAACTTTCCTTAGAGATTTGTAACTCTATCAATGAACTGCCATTCATTTTCCAGAATAAAGTGCAGGTCAGTTAACAGTAAGGTACTCTACACTACATACAGTAAAAAGCCACAATTTCTATTAAAATAAGTGCACTGAAGTTATTATTGGGGGAAAATGTCAGTCCAATATAATAAGAATTAGAATGTGGTTATCTATTATATTAAGTCTCTTCAACTGACTGAATTCTCTCCATGCCTTTGGTTTCTCAGACAGAGGCTTCCAATGGGAAACTGATCATTAAATTTTAATACACAATATTACTGTATGGGTAGGTTTCTTATTTTTGTAAATTGAGCTTTTTGTATGTCTGAAACATTACTGCCAACATTAAGCTTCTCCACTTTAAAAAAATATGGCAGCTGAAAGCATTTTCTGAAGTATTTAGAGTTATTCCATTGGTTCCCCTTATGCCCTTTCTATTCATAGTGGTTGCTGATTTATTTCATTAGATGCTTTCCAATGTTACTCACTGGGAACTTTTTTCCAATTTGATAAACTAATATCTGTTCTTTTGCGACTTGTTCCTAGTTTTGTGAATGTAAAATTTCAATCAATCATGTGGCAACTTTACCCAGACCACTTTTCTACCTTACTGAGTCACAGGATTTAAATTCAAATTCTGGGTTAAAGAAAGGGGAAAGAACCTAAATAATCTACATGGAAACAATCACAACAATAGAAAATACCCAATTGTTTTTAACCTCAAAGTCTGACTTTTAATTTTTTAATGAAAACAGACCAGCCTCATGTCTGATATTTCCTGAGAGCGAGAGCAATCAGTATGAACTGAATTCATGAATGCAAAGTAATTACAATATGCAACCTCACAGATACACCCAGCTTCATGTGATATAATACTCCGGTTATTATTAACCGATGCATCTCCTTACTGAGCAGAAACCCAGGAGATCAACAAAATAAACATTTTAGTATTGTCATAGTAATTAAATCAATACTCAAATAACTTTACTACTGTAATATTAGGGTTTGTTCCAGCTGCAAAGTGAGATAGTCAATATTATTAAATTAACCAGCCCAGGACGACTGACATGTCACGGTTAGACAGGGGTTGCCGTACAATTCCAGTGTGTTAAGAATTACACTAAAATATAATTTAAGTGCATCAGTCAGGGTCACAACGTGATTCATTTATACTTGCTAGAAAGCTACATATATATTCATATGCCGGAATCTGTCCTCTACAGGTAAAAGGAACACGTCCAGGCATTGTGCTTTTATCGAATTAAACAAAAATCTAGGGAATAGTTCCCTGGCACATTTTCCAGAAAATTGTGTGGCGCATTCAACTTGCCAACAAATCAGAATCCTTTTCTCATACAATATAAATATTTCTTAGTTTAAAATTTGTCATTCTTGCATCAGTCTTGATGAGTGCAACACAAAAGGCTTTGACATCATGTTTATTTTAAGCAATACACAGTTAGCATAGAAACCCTAGTGTAAAAAGAGGCCATTTGGCCCATCAAGCCTGGACTGACAACAATCCCACCGAAGCCCCATCCCCATAACCCCATATATTTACCTGGTTAATCTCTCTGACACTAAGGGGCAATTAAGCATGGCTAATCAACATAACCCGCACACCTTTGTCCTGTGGGAGGAAATCGGAGCACCTGGAAGAAACCCATGCAGACATGGGGAGAACGCGCAAACTCCACTCAGACAATGACCCAAGGCTGGAACTGAACCCAGTTCCCGAGGGCTGTGAAGCAGCAGTGGTAACTACTCTGCCACCCTTATACATCGCAAAACTAATTATGGAATGTCATGTTGGTCATCATTTAGCATTGCAAATCAAGAAATATGACGAATAATATCAACAGATGTATGACTTTTTGAAAATAGTTCTAAAGAATGTCATTAGCTATACATGAAACACATTCATTATCCATCAAAAATTGGTAAAGAGATTACAAAACCTCCGTTTCAATTTGATTGAAAAGTCTCATTTCAGGCTTTATCAATGGCAAAAGCATTTACGCTTATTCCCAGTACCAGTTGTACAGCAGATTGTACTTTAATGGGACATTTACAATGTATACCTGTTAAGGTATTAGTGAGGAAATGTTGGTCTAACTCTCATACATCTTTCATCCTGCTCAGAGTGAAAGATGCATGACATCCAATCCCTAAAGTGCAGGAGGAGGATATTTTGGCCCAACAAGCCTGCATTGACCACAATCCCACCGAGACCCTATCCCAATAACCCCACATATCTACCCTGTTAGTCTCCCGACACTAAGGGGCAATTTAGCATGGCCAATCAACCTAATCCGCACATCTTTGGATTGTGGGAAGCAACCAGAGCATCTGGAGGAAACCCACGCAAAGATGGGGAGAACATGCAAATTCCACACAGACAGTCACAGGAGGTTGGCTCTGAGGCAGCAGTGCAAACCACTGTGCCACCCCATGATATAATGAAAAACAAGGCACAAGAACAGTTACTGGTTCCTTTGTAAATATGCATTATTCTCCGAGACCCAAGTAAAGTTCCTCTTGACTGCTCAAGACAAGCCAAGTGAAGAGGGTCTGTTGCCCTCGCACCAGTAATCCCAACGCAATTTAAACTTGCAATGCTGCAACACAAACCCTTTTGAGCAACCTTTGAACACCTCTCGCTCTCAAACAGTCAATGAGGTAACCATACTACCGAATCCTCCCACTCCTAACAGCTATCAATTCATTAAAAATCGGGAGGGAAGCAGGGGAGGAACTTAAGCCAGGAATTAATATTTTTACCAAAACAGAAAATACTGGAAAATCTCAGCAGGTCTGACCAGCATCTGTGGAAAGAGAACAGAGCTAATGTTAAAGTCTGGATGACCCTTTGTCAGAGCGGTTTTTAATATTAATATATAAAAATTAATATTTTGAATCCTCCTCCACTCCGGGGATAGGGAAACACAGTCAATTCCTTAATCTCCCCCCACCCCACCCCACCCCATCTCAGATGAAATATGAGTTATCACTCCTTGATGAAGTGGTTTCTGTGCCTTTTCCACCTCACTCACCACAGCCCACCTGCCTGCCCAATCCCCATCTCTTGCTCTGCTCTCCTTCCCTGCCTTGTTCTAATTGTCCACTCACTCTCAAAACTGCTTGGACAGAATTCTGCATTTAGTCTTCACTCACCACATGCAATGTCACAAAATATCAGCTAATATTTTAAGGATAATTTATACAATATATTTATAATATATACTTATCGTATATTATAAATAAGTTGCGATATATATATATATCCCCTATATTTTTATCCTTAAATATAATAGCCTAAGCTGTAGAGTGTGTCTCGGCAAAACACATTTTCCATAAACATAGTATGCATAAATAGCATAAAAATGGGTCAGTTCAGGATTAGAAGTCCCTGTGAATGACAGACACAAAGTACATGATGAATAGCTGCTTTCAGAAGATTTTGTACCTCCAAACAGCAATAGCCATTCATAGGTTTGACACTCCATCTAATGTGAATGCCTATTGCATTTAATAACTACCAGGATCAAATAATTACACTTGTGAACACAAGAAAAATACTGTTATAATCTACAGGATAGACCAATTATTCCAATTATCGGTTATTCCACAAGATTTCTAAAATTAGATAGCAAAACCAACTATTACACGAGCAGTGTCAGAATCAACCATGAATACCAATTTTATTACATATAACTTAAATAATTTTTGCTGACTATATATGAAAATATTAATAAATACTGTATGGCATTGCTAAATTAGCACCAGAAAGGGCCTAAATGAAAAGCTCTTTGACTTAAAATCATAAAATATACTAGCTTTGCCAGCAGTTTGCAGTTCTTTTACTTAACTGGAAAAAATAGTGAATTAAATACTCTTCACCTTAAGTACTGTATTAACAGCAAGGCTTACAAATCACGGATATCAAGCTACTCTGTTCAAAATGATAAAGCTGGAGACATGCTTATTCATGTAAACCCAATCAGATGACCAACAAATGCCTCCCTTTGACAGGCATACCACCACAAATAACAAAGCCAAGGGAGTACTGCCAAATTTGAAGTTTAGGATTGAATTAGTGTATCTCAAAACAACAAAATTTGGTTCAACAAAACTGTAGAGGTCAACTGGTCCCTAATGTTGTGGAAAGCATCCGGTGAATTGGCATATCCGACAGAGATTGCCTGGTAGTTTCCTTGATTTGGATTTAAATGTTGTTATAAAAAGGATAGTTCATGCCAATGTCGAGCAGTTGAATTACATTTACTTTGATACAATATCCATTAGCATAAAGGAATGATCAATTCCCTATTAATTACTGGCTTCCCTCGTCTTAAAACAAGAACTTACAACTGTACTCAGGTAAAAGGGAAAAACACAAACTGAAACTACTAAAAACATACATTATCATAGGGAAGCTATTGCAAATATATCCCAACACTCTTGAATTGATCATGTTAAATACAGTGACAAAGACATAAATCTAAAATCTGGAATTCCTTAGCCAAATATTTCTGACATTCATTTCTATAGATACGTGATCTGTGGAAGCAGCAGCTTTGGTTTGCCAAACAGCCTACTTTCATTGCTTACAATTTTCTTCCCCAGATTTCTCCATGCTTCTCTCTGCTGAAGGCAATGACTCATGCTGGGATAATTATTATTCATTATTCTACACATATTATGGACAGTTGTTGCAAACCATTACCTCGGGAGACAAAAGGACATATGTGGCTTGGCTCCAGGCAGAGGCAAACAGTTCAGGATGCACACAGTTATGTTTAAACAAGGTGCGCAGACATTTACAAAAACTATTAATGCTCCGCAAATTTATTCCACCTATAAGATCCAATTCAAGTGTATCATACACTGACATCTGGCAGTAACATGGGGTGGTCTCTATTAGCCAAGAAGCCATAACTTGCTTGGCACCTGGCTTCCAGATCTATTCAAATGTCAGGAGTTTTCATAACTGTACTTGATCGACAGAACAAAAGAAGTTATTAAGTGCTGAGAAAACTTTCAACAGCTAGAAACTTCTGAACTATATTTAGTGACCGTAGCAAAATATTACTGAGAGCTAAACACTGACAGAATTAAGTTATCAGCCAAGGTGAACAAACTTTACAGTTTGCTTTTAAAGATATTCAGTAAATTCAGACACTGTAGCATATGAACCTAATCATAACACTGTTGCAAGTAGGTCCTAACTGAAACGCTATGGTTCAGATATTGCTGGTAAAATGGCAAATTAACAATACCTGACATTATTAGTACATTAAAAGGAATGGAACCACAAGTTACAAATCACTGTTTGCCTCACAAATACTGGAGGTCATCATCAACCTCCCCATGACCGTCAGGAAATTGCTGGATTTGTGCCATAAATAGGAATAAATCTCAGCACTGGCATTGAAAGCTGATATTCCATGTTGTAAGGATACTGTTAATAGCTTGATTTATGATTTCAATATACATTTTTATCCCAGAGTTCCAAAAGGGAACAAGTGAAACCGTAGATTCACATTCCTGTCGACAGTGAGTGAATTGTTCCTAGAGGTTTTAAAAATTAATTCTTTTTTCTTCTCAATTTCCCTTCCTGTCTCTGAATTCAATCTTTCTGTTGAATTGACTTCTTTCTCTATCCAATCTCACTCTAATTCCCTTAATTTCTTTCTCTGTCCTTCAAATTCATTGGTTATGGGATAGACCAGACTATCAAAAGGTCTCAGATGATGCCCCTGTTGATGTCGCTGCGACATAATTATTTTGTACACTCAGCAATTTGCAGCACAAAAATATCAAGATCTGGAGAAATTCGGATTCATGTGTTCACTACCAGATGCATTACCCCAGCAATTTCAGAGCCAACATAATTCTGCGCACTAGATAGAAAAAATTGCATTATATATCACAAAACAATACTAAAAATCAGTCACATGAAACTGTAGATTTTTGCAGGCTCCTTAACCTTTACTTGGAAGTGTGGAGAATTTCAAGGTTCAACCGACCTCTTAGATTTCAGTCAGTTATAACCAGGATAACCAATACCACAAGACTGCACCATCCTGTTATCCTCTCTACCAATTCCTGCATCGTGCTTCAATTCAAATTTTCAACACAGCTCTATTCTCTCAATGTTGATCTTCTACGTGGCCTTTTCCTGCTGGGACCTAGCTGCACCACCTTTGCAGGGTACTAATCTTCCAGTGAGGCATACATGCCCTACTCATCAGTCTCCTGACTGTAACATAACCATAATGCTGAAAAAATTCACTGTTCCTCATTCAGGCTTCACTACAAGCAATGTGTAACTTGCAACTTGGAATCATGTAGTGTTATTCAGGAGGCTATTCAGTCCATCATGCCTGTGCCAGCTCTTTGAAAGAGCTATCCAATTAGTTTCATTCCACTGTTCTCTTGCCTTAACCTTGTATATTTCCTCTTTGAAGTATTTATCCAATTTCCTATAGAAAGTTACTTCCATCACCCTTTCAGGTAGTAGATTCCAACATATCCCATGAGCAAATAGGAACATGCAATGAAGTAACAAGAAAAAAATGTTCAGGCCACTGCAGTATTCCCTCATGTTCCTACAATCTAATGACCAGTTTTAATCCTATTCCTATATTCCCAAGACTGGTTTCAAAACCATCAATACTTGCTGTAACTTTGCACAAATTATCAATCTGGTTATTTCTGTACTTGTGCTATTATTTAATTTTTAATCTTATGCAAAAAAAATCTAAATTCTATTTCTTTTAAATAAAAGAAACCACCCCAAAAATAAAAAGCAGCGTTCTGATGAAAGGTCTTCGGCCCAAAATGTTGACTGTTCTTCTCTCCACAGATGCTGCTGGACCTAAGTATTTCCAGCAACTTCTGATCTCATTTCAGATTTCCAGCATCAGCAGTATTTTGCTTAACAGCTAAATTAGCTCTCCAAGTATGCCCATACTATTGTGAAGTTCAGTAAATATGGTTTAATTGTTTACTGACACAAAATACCCACTGAGAGCAAAGCTCAAATTGTTTAGCAATAAAGTTCAGAAACTTTATATCTGCTCATCTATGTTTGTCAACAGTTTTTAACTTTTCATTGACTACCATGAACTGTTTACACAAACTGCCCATCAGATCTATAGCGTGTTTATCACTATGCTCATCATGATCCAGTTGTTTGGTTGGAACTTTAAGTTTAAATGATGAAGTGATATTCAATAAGTCAATTGTTTGTTTTAAAATCTGCTAAATTTGTTGAAATAGAGTAAAATTAGTCTTGTGTACAGAAGACAATCCAAAGAAAGATGGTGTACCTGCTAAATTTAAGATTTATCAGACAACATACAATCTTACTACAGGCACGGTTTTCTCTTAAATCATCAGTAAGGAATTCTACCGAACATCAGTATGTGTTGAATCAACATCCATGTATTTAATCTTCCCATAGCCATACTTAATGAAAAGTTACAAAATGATCATAATGGAGAGAACATGGGGAGTCAGAAAGACAAATCACAAAATAAAAACAGAAATTGTTGGAAAGTCTCAGCAAGTCTGGAAGCATCTGTGGAAACAGAAACGGCTACGTTTGGAGTCCGTATGATTCTTTTTCAGAGCTCAATCACATGTTCTGTAACCCAGAGGTAACTTCAACAGCCCCTGGTAACTACTTTAACTGATTACCATTTTAAGGAAATGATCAGTATTTGATCAGATTTCCTCTTAAAATTCTTTCTCCCTTCAAAGACAAACATTCAGCTACTACACAGAGACAGATTACTGATTGGACTTATGTAATTCCAAAATGTACTGATATTACACCTATGTTCTCTACCAATATAAACCCTATTTCCATACGGGCCAGCTTACAGAAATATTACATGTGCAAGTCAAAGTCAAATGTCCATGAGAAATAGGAACAGGCGTAGGCCATTCAGCCCCTCGAGCCTGCTCCTCATGCCCACTTTCTTGCCCTTTCCCTGTAATCCTTGATTACTGATCAAAAATCTATCTTAGCCTTAAATATACACAAGGACTCTGCATTTCACAGCTCTCTGTGGCAAAGAGTTCCAAAGGCTGAACCTGCAGAAGAAATTCCTTGTTATCTCAGTCTATAATTGGCGCCCCTTTATTCTGAGATTATGCCCTCTGGTCCTAAACTCTCCTATGAAGGGAAACATCATGTCGCATTTACCCTGTCAAGCCCCTTAAAAATCCCCACCTTTCAATGAGATAACCTCCCATTCTTCTAAATCCAATGAATAGAATCCCAAACTGAACCTTTGCTCATAAGGGATCTGTTTTGGGGCCACTGCTGTTTGTAATATTTATTAATGATCTGGATGAGGGTATAGTTGGGTGGATTAGCAAATTTGCTGATGACACCAAAGTCGGTGGTGTGGTAGACAGTGAGGAAGGGTGTCGTAGTTTGCAGGAAGACTTAGACAGGTTGCAAAGTTGGGCCGAGAGGTGGCGGATGGAGTTTAATGCGGAGAAGTGTGAGGTAATTCACTTTGGTAGGAATAACAGATGTGTTGAGTATAGGGCTAACGGGAGGACTTTGAATAGTGTGGAGGAGCAGAGGGATCTAGGTGTATGTGTGCATAGATCCCTGAAAGTTGGGAATCAAGTAGATAAGGTTGTTAAGAAGGCATATGGTGTCTTGGCGTTTATTGGTAGGGGGATTGAATTTAGGAGTCGTAGCGTTATGTTGCAACTGTACACAACTCTGGTGCGGCCGCACTTGGAGTACTGTGTGCAGTTCTGGTCCCCACATTACAGGAAGGATGTGGAGGCTTTGGAGAGGGTGCAGAGGAGGTTTACCAGGATGTTGCCTGGTATGGAGGGGAGATCCTATGAGGAGAGGCTGAGGGATTTGGGATTGTTTTCGCTGGAAAGGCGGCGGCTAAGAGGGGATCTTATTGAAACATATAAGATGATTAGAGGTTTAGATAGGGTGGATAGTGATAGCCTTTTTCCTCTGATGGAGAAATCCAGCACGAGGGGGCATGGCTTTAAATTGAGGGGGGGTAGTTATAGAACCGATGTCAGGGGTAGGTTCTTTACCCAGAGGGTGGTGAGGGATTGGAATGCCCTGCCAGCATCAGTAGTAAATGCGCCTAGTTTGGGGGCGTTTAAGAGATCCGTAGATAGGTTCATGGACGAAAAGAAATTGGTTTAGGTTGGAGGGTCACAGTTTTTTTTTTAACTGGTCGGTGCAACATCGTGGGCCGAAGGGCCTGTTCTGCGCTGTAATGTTCTATGTTCTATGTTCTATAAGATGTTCCCTCCATACCGGGAATCATTCTAGTGAACCTCCTCTGAGCTGCCTCCAATAAAATAATATCTTTGCTTAAATAAGGGGACCAAAAGTGCTCACAGCACCTCAGATGTTGTCTCTCCAGTACCTTATATTGCTTCCCTGCTCTTATATTCCAACTCCCTTAAAGGCCAACATTCAATTTGCTTCCTGATTATCTGCTGCACCTGTGTGCTAGCTTTCTGTGTTTTGTGCACAAGTACCCCCCAAGTTCCTTTGTGTTGCAGCCTTCTGCAGTTTTTCTCCATTTCAATAATACTGTTCTTTTGTTCTCCCTTCCAAAACGAACAACTTCATATTTTCCCACATTATACTCCAATTGCTAAAATTATTTAACCTATCACTATTTCTTTGAAAACTATCCCTCTCCTAACTTGTCTTTCCATCTATTTTTGTGTTGCCTGCAAATTTGTCTGCAGTACATTCGCGTCCTTCCTCCAAGTCATTAATATATATTGTAACAGTTGCAGTCCAAGTACTGATCACTGTGGAACCCCACAGGTAATAGGTCGCCAATCTGAAAAATAGCTCCTTATCTCCACTCACTGTTTCCTGCCCATTAGCCAGTTCTCTATCCAGGCCAATATATTACTTCCATCACCATAGGCTCTTATTTTATGACTTAACCTTTTGTGAGGTACCTTGTCAAATGCCTTCTGGAAGTCTAAATATAACACATCTACTGGTTCCCCTCTGGTTGAGACTTCCTTGAAAAACTCTAATAACTTAGTCAGACACTATTTGCATTTCATGAAGCCATGCTGACTTTGCTTGATTATGATTTTTCAAACATGCTACTATTACTTCCTTAAATAACGATTTCAACACTTTTCCAACAATAGATGTTAGGCTAATTGGCCTATAGAATCATAGAATCAATACCGTGCAGGAGACGACAATTCAGCCCATCAAGTCTTCACCAACTCTACAGCAGAGCATCTACCCTAGGCCCATCCCATCCCTACATATTTACCCTGCTAATGCCCTAACCTATGCACCTTGGGACAGCAAGGGCAATTTAGCATGGCCAATCCACCCAACCTGCACATCTAGTTTCCTGGTTTTTTGCCTCCCTTTTCAAATGCATGAAATAGTAAGCTGCAATGCATTGTGTTAAAATCAATAAATTTAAACTTTCCATCCATAAGATAGCTCTACTGATGTATCCAAACTTTGTGGACCACATCAGGAGATACTATTGATTTATATGTGAAATTACTTAAAGACATTGGCGTTTTGAATTATGATTGATCCACTAATGAGGCAACAGCCCTTCAAGAAATGAAGCAAAAATGAATAGAACTGCTTCAGCTTAAAATGGTCAAGTACTGAGTCTCAGGACATGGCGCACAGTTTGGACACTCGCATTCCAATGCCTTAGAAAGAAAATCTAATCATGAAGCTTTATGTACTGTGCGCAAGTACACATCTATGCAATAAATCAAATATAGGATCTGTGACTGCATTCTCACCTCAATATACTATATCTATTCCAGAAGGTACACATTTCTTTTTGTGCCCTTGAAGTTTCTACAACCTCTATTACGTCACGCTTATCATACTAATTTTCAAATGAAGGCACCCTAAATGAAAGTACTTAGCTCCATATCGCCCCCTCAGCCAGTTTCCAAAATGAGAGCATATACAGTATTGAGCATACGTTCCACTGAAACCCCTTGGAAACACCATCCCTAACCGAGTCTCCCTTTGCCAACAGATCATGATTTACTCCAACACCAACGACCTCTCTTCAGCTCTTCAGACCACTGCAAACCCCGATTCCATGTTACACAACTCACCACCTGTCAAGCTAAAATACACTCCAGCATTGCACAAATGTTACAATTTTAAATAATTCAATACAAAACTGCTAATCAATTTGAACTGCCTCACTTCACACCAATATCATGTCACAAGTGCACTTAAATCTTAAGAGCCAAGAGCCATAAATACCAAGTTCAAAAATACTTTCAATGTAAATTAACATTCAAAGGTAACAAGAAACCAAAATTAATTTGAAATGTTGCTCAGTCGGATATTTAAAAACGTTCTGGCCTCTATAGAAACACACTATTTTGTTTCACCACATTCAATGTAACTTCTCACAAAACTTACATCCAGTGAGTCCTTATGGGTATAGAACATGAAGCCCCTGAAATTCAAGCAACTCAGTCCTATTTGTACTTCTTACTTGATGGTTTGTCCTGATTGAATTTGTGGGCCCAGAGGTTTGAGAAGAGTTGTACTTGAAGCATAGGTGGATAAACCCTAAACCAGAATACCAGGAGCCAGTCTCAGCAGATCAGTGTATGTGAATTAATGAGAGTATGAATTTAAACAGTGATCCCCAAAACATCATACGACACACAATGTGTTCCACAAGTTGACTCCCAAGGTATACTGAGGTCACCAAGGCAGTTACATTCTAAGTAAAACGGGTCAGTATAATTTCACATTGCCAAATACCAAACAGAGAAGAGACAAGTATGAGGTTTTACTGCCTCATGTGTCCAGTAGTGGTTTCTTGCTCCAGAAGTCTGAGGGGGTATGGCCCTTACAGAACAAAACAAAAAAAATGTTTTTAAAGTTTCCCTATAAGCGGCCCTCTTTGTTTTTAATAATACACCCCAAAAGTGCAAAGAAAACTATTTGATTGAGCACAAAACTAACCCTAGGCTACTAACTATACACCAATATTTAAAAACACAAGTTTGACCTAAAATACTTTGTAATTACTTAAAATATTCTCCTCTCCTGAAGATAGAGAGTACATTTCCAACAGCTCTGGCATCCTTCTGAAAGCTTTTCCAAATGGCCATTCTGCGTAGGAACGTAGACAGTGACAGTGGACATTCTACCAGATAGGATGGCAGAATCAGGCCTGGCACTATCCTAATCACCTTTATGCACAGGATTTTTCAAAAAATGTCCAGTCAATAATCAGCAGCTGGAAGCCTATCAGCCCAACAATACCCAGCCCACAGCTGCCCCAAATAAAGCTGTCTAAAATTGCACAGATCAGAGACCAGATCTGGGATTTTTTTTTAGTTTGAATGGCTCAATACCACAGTATTGCGCAAGATTGGGTAATCTATCAGCATTCACGAAAACAAAAATATAGGCTATCATTTTGAACAAAGATTCCCCCCTCCAGGCAGTTTTGAAAAACGTTTTGCATAATTTCATTTTTTAATTTCTCTTTAGATTGCTAGAATCTTTCTTACTTTTCATCTTGTAGGGTACAGCTAGACCCTTGTGACTTACTGTAGGGGTATTTCTAGATTTGTATGTGAATTTTGTGACTAAACTGGCAGATACCAGTGTTGTAATGTGGAAGACATTTTCTCTTCCGCCCATTTTGTCATCAAGATCCTCGATCTCTAAAGAGAGAGACTGAGACACGCTTTAATTTGCTTGAACAGTGTGCCTCAGTTCATGCCTCAGATATGTACAGCTTATTGCACCAGTGAGAGATTGTCCACCTCTCATACCAGTTACGGCACCCTTGTGAGCAAGACAGCCAACTAACACCAATTAGTGCCAAATTAAGGTAGCTATTTGGTATTGATTCCTGCTCATCAGGACCTAGATTCAAAACTGTCAAAAAACCTATTTTACATTGAATTCTTTCAGCTCAGAGAGGCAACATTAATTGCAGCAATCTGGGAGAGTTGAACTCGGGTCATAAGAGGTGAAAGGTCAGTGTATTAACCATTGCACTAGAGCCCCTCCACTGCATGAAATCTCAGATTTCCTGTTTATGTGGAGAATATCTGTTTAATACTTTGCAGCAGAACAGAGAGATGATTTTGCTTTAGTGAAGGCACCAACTACAAAAATATTCCTCCCACAAAAATAAAAAACAGAAACAGGCTTTGTTTTGTTATGGCTGGCAGTGGGATGACTGCACTTGGGTTGACCACAGCCCACTTCCAAGTTAGCCAGGTAGGCTGAGTAAATAGAGACATGGATCACATCACATTGCTGGTGAACATCTATTCCATATGTATGAAGGTTGGACTTTATTTCATAAAGACATATACATATTCAGTAAAACATACCACATAACACTAGAATTGAAAGACTACAATAAAACTCAGGTTTTCATTCCCTCTACTAGAATTATGAAAGTTTAAGATACTTTGGTGAAATTGTCAGATATGCAGCAAGCCCAAAACCAGACTTCCTGCAGTCTGACAACTCCAGCTGCCATGATTGAAGATGATGTTAACATTTCAGCATATCTTCCAACTTTTCACAATACTGTTGAAGGTGCAGAAAAAAAGCATTTAGCAACCACCTTGATCTAGAACATTCTGCAGCAGAAATGCAACCATTACTGCAAAGCTTTATTTCATTAAAATAAATGATTTAGCTTAAAGATATCCTGGCACATTTTGCACGGTACAAGTTTACTCCATATTGTAAATTGAGACTGATCATTTCTAAATGCTATTTATATGTTCTATTTGAAACAAAATGAAATAAAACAGTGTGCAGTAGTTTGATCTAAAACTACTACAACACAACAAAAATACAAATGCTGGATACAGATTTAAAAAGGCATATCCATATGTTCTTTTCAAAACAAGTTATAGTGCAATACAATTCCACATACAGTAAACACTGGAACCCGCAAACTTCCAGTCAATTCTACAGCATTCCCTGGAAATCCCCAATTACAATTCATGATGCAGCAGCATCTAAATTAATTTTCTGAACCTATGATACACAAATCTCAGCTAAATGCATCCCAATATTTGCACGTTTATATTATACTTCCTAAAGTATAGCATATATTAGATGCGCTATCAATTAGGTTCCAATTAGATCAGCCGAAACCAAACTACAAAAACATTCAAACAAACCCAAAAGACTTGAGGGTCTTAATTTTTTTCAGACTGTATCAGTAATAAACATGATTAATTCTTATATTTCAGCAGCATAGTTGATCTAACAAATAAATATTGTCTTTAAAGATCAAACTCAGTAAAGATATTCTTATATAGGGTTAGCGTGTATTCTCCTTTTACCATCTTTTGAAAAACCTTGATCTTTTAAACTGTTTAAATAATGCCTGAGAATAGCAATTCAATCGCCTTTATTTTGGCTCCTTCCCCAAACTAATAAAAGAGACTTCTCCATAGGCTCATTAACAATCTTTAGAACAGACAAAAGGCCCAAACTTTGTGAAGTGATTGCTAATCGTCGGATAATAAAAGGAAACGGGGATGCTTTTGTCCTGAGATTTCTGCTTCTATTGTGCTTGTATAAAGCTTCCTGGATCTGCCATTTCCAGCCCACCGATTCTTTTCTAGGTTCCTACTTTCACACATTATGATTTTGTTGCAACCTTCGTATTTCCTAAATATATACGCACATTTGCACCTAACGCACTTGAATCTGCTATACACCATTCTCATTTTTATATAAAATCACAGAAAATGGCTACAATTAATTTCAACACAATTAAATTCAGCAGACAACAAACTGAAAGTCACGCTATCACTTTTTTGCTCAAATAATTTTTTTCACCGTTTTCGTCCAAATCACCATTTAAAATACACTTAAATTACACCAAACCAAGCGAAGGAAATGCAAACCAGGACAATCAGTAAAAACCGCCAGTGATTAGCAAAAGACGCGATAAGCGGTTGTTCTGCCCCACTCGAGGCTGGCAAATAACCGGCGCCTGTCCGGCCGACTCAGTACCTGCAAGTACCGGCGCCTGTCTGGCCCGGGCTCCCAGGGTTCTGATCGCACTAACATTGCTATGTCTGACTCTCGCACTGGGAAAGGACTTGAAACTGTTTGCTAAATAGTACCTGTTTTTTCTTTGATTTCGCATAACACGCTGAAGAGAGCCGGTTTCATCCTGTGACAGTTTAACGCGTGTTTTCTGCAAAGTAATTAAAAATACGTTAGGATCGCTTTCCACAGAATGCGAATGGCAAACGCTGAGTTCAGCAAGCAGAACACATTCTCAGAATGCACAGTATTCAGAAAAATCAACAAGGTATAACAGACTCAAAATAACGAGCAATCTTTCTCAGATTGCGCAGCAGCGACTGGACCTGAAAATATTCAACAAGGGCTGAAATAGTTCCCGAACTCAAATTTCGCTTATAGGTGAAAATATTTAAATCGCTATATACGGCAGGCCTATTGCAAAAATGCATAAATTTCAAACAAAGGCTGTAGGGAGCGCACAAAGAAGTGTTTAACTGCCCAAAGGGTTATTGTTGTTTGATGATAACCTATTGGAGACACGGAAACACACGGTATTGGCACCGAGTTGTTCTACAAGAAAACGTTAATACACCACTATTCCGTACTATCCTTCCTTATTACCTCAGATGTCCAAGGATGTCCATCTCATTTGCTTCCTCTGAACCGCAAACCTTCACAACATTATTTTCAAACATTTTCACCTTTTCGGTTACAGTGTTTCAAAAATGTATTAAATAATGAAGTGGTAGTAAAACTGGTCCATTATTCCATTACGCTATTTTATATATTGTATGTATGGCTGCAAGGAGTAATCTTCACGCTGAATGAAGATTGCTACACGCGGTTATTTTCGAGCTTTTATTTGTACACTGAATTAACTTCAACATCACAAAACCTTATATGCGATGTTAAAAGTTTAATGCCTCGCAATCCAAGTTTTATTTTGCCGCAAGTCTTTAAAAGGTAAATATTTAATTTGGTGCAAATTTTAAAATGTGTACTGTGAACGGCCGATCACTGCGTTTAAAGCTCTTGAAGTACCAACATACTTTTAAATAAACAAATGATATTTAAAATTAAAGAAAGCTCTTAATACCAAGATGCATTTACTGAAGCACGAGTCCGATTTCGGAAACCCAGTCTCAACACACTTAATTTATAATCACCTACCCTACCCTTTATTTATATTTTTTAAATGATTATAGATTAACCGCAAATCGTAATTATGGAAAAATGTTAAATTCCAAACCACCCCCTCCAAACCACTGCAGTATTTATGTTAGAAAAATCTACAGGCTCATTCTGAGTACAGCAATCACCTCCAGTTGTGTTTAAGCAGTGTGCAGTGCGGGGGCACATTTTAAGAGTAGAAAGCTGTATTTAAAACTGCTTACCCACATTTAAACTGTAAACGGTTAGATAACCAACCAGAGAAGCGAGCAAAGTATATGTAGCACCTAGTAAAATTTCACAAAACAAAACTATTTCCAGTCCATTATTGTCAATTAAGTTTAATTAAATGCTTAAAGTACCATTCATTAGGAAGCATTCTTCCTTCACCTAAGGCAGTCCTATTACTTAACCACAGAGAGTACATCAAAGAATGAAATGAGAATACCAGCATTTTAGCTAACACAAATGTAATAACATAACTTGGTGTCATTTACATTTACCATGTAGAAAAAGCAATTACTGGAGGATTTGAAAAGATGCCAACAATAGTGTCAATGTTTCTGTTTGTATTTTACAAATGATTTTGAAATACTGCAATTTTACTTTATAAAATAAGGGGTGAGACTAAGTTTGCTGGAAATTATGTATTAAAAAAACACTAAATAACCTAAGATCCACATTTGCCAGTCAGGCACAAATGTATATTATAACTATAAAAAACTTTTAAAATTAGACAAGTTCTAAAACGGCAATCTATTTCCAATAGGCCAAATAAAGAAAAAATACGAGCATACTCAAACTATCTTCCATTGCAACCCCAAATTCTGCAGCTAAATGTGTCCCAGTATATTATCATTCTGCAAATCCAATCACCAAAAGCCCAGTTCAATGCCGCATGTAACATTGATACACATAGTGTCTGACAACGAAGAAACACAACAATGCGCCTCTATAAAAACACAACTCATCACGCATGACAAAATTCAAAGAATGGCAGTGTAAGTAAATATGATAGATATTAATGAAATAATAAACCCATCACCAAGGAGTTGATGAAGAAAGCCAGCTAGAAATCACACACGTGTTTAATTCAGTTTTGGTTGAAAGAAAACTGTAGTTGTCAGCCACAGAAACTGACTGCTGCAAAGCCTAGGTCTCTCGTTAATTTTGCTTTTTCTGACTGGTTCGACCTGCAGTTTACAATGTTAGCCATCAAAAAACATCTGCAGTATCAAAGTGAAGGTGCTGAGAATAAATAGCAGACCAGCTGCTGGTAGATATATAGAAATAGAATGGTTAGTATTAAATTTCAAGCTAAATTCAGTATGAAACACAGGGCTCGGCACATAATAAACATAGTAAAATTGCGATGCTCAAGTAAAAGCAAATATCAAGGCCACCCTTCCGATAAAATTCAGATTTCCAGCACTTTACTATAAATGGTGACAATTTCTTCAGTACCTTTCAGTTCGGTACTTCTGTTTAGCAGCCAAAATCTTTAAACAATGCGTAGTTCGTAATCTTGGGTTATAAATATTTAACTACAGTGTGGTAAAATCTCTTTAAACAATAATTTTATTCCTTGCTTTCAGGAAGGGATAAAAATATTATGAGAAGCAAAGGATCAACATGCCTAAACAGAAGAAGCTAGTACCAAATTTAAGAACTTCTCAGCATCTCAATGCACGGAGTACAACATTTTCAATAGCATGTAATCAGATCAAGACACAAGAACACGTTTTCCATATATAAACACAGAAGATAAAACATGTAAGCTTATGTTTACTAAGTTTAGCTTAACCAATTAAGATAGCAGAACTAACAACTTATGGCAAGTAATTAAACATCTCATTTAAACATAGCCAATAACATATAGAGAAATCCAGAAAATATATTCCACATAATGAAGTCCAATTGAAAGATTTAGATGTCTCCTTTTTTTCTGAAGAACACCATACAGAAATGTACCATTTTTTGTTCAACTGATATTTTATTGCACAAGTGTCTGAAATGCAGCAGGTCATTCAAGGAAGGCAACAGGAAACATGACACGCAGTGTTTAAGTCTAAATCAATGTAACAGTAAACTATACAACCTAACAGTACACTCGATAAAATGTAAATTCAGTTTGTGCCTTCCAAAAGCAAACGTGAAACTAGTAAAATAAGTACTTTGGTAAAATGAGCCAAATATTTGTATGTGTTACTATATGAAATGCTTCTGGTTAAAAATGAACTCAATGTCTTGCACGATGACGTTAATATCTCATCATATGAATTAGCTTTTTATAAAAAGACACTGTATACTTCAGTGTGGAATGCAACGATGTCACTAATTCCTATGGAGCAGAATCAGAACCTGAGGGTGTATATAAGTTGTAAAGCCTCAAAGCTTACTTCATTTCACTTTGAAGCAAACAGATCCTGGCCTTATTTCATTTCCCTTTCTCTAATCTCATAACCCATCCTCGTCACAATGCCAACGCTGACTGGCTTGATGACAAGTTGATGAATAGATTAATTATCTGTTGATTAAAATTTGTAATCAATTAGTCTTTAAAGTACATAGTCAAAAGGATTAAAGTGCAAAAAGAATTTATGGATTTTTTTTTGGTATCATTGTGCTCATCTACATCATAGTGCAATTAGTATTGAATAAGTACACTCCAAAGTAATCATAGACATAAATAGTGCTTTACTACAATTGCCTAGTACTACTGAACTATACTGAAAAGCTTACTGGCAACCTTGTCTCCATCATCTTAAGTGACTGTTCCACCACTTTAAAACTATCTAACACAATTTGAAATGACCAGTAGTAACAGCACTGATTTTGGCGTTTCGGGCAACCTGCTATTTTGATGCAATTCCACATTTTAGCCAAAAACCTAGAAAGAATATAACCTCATAATTCTCCACAATGTTCTTTTCTCTACTGTTAGTAAGTTCAATAAAATGCAGGGAATATAAGAACACATGGAAAAATATGCATCAGCAAGCTTATTTTTAATGTACACATCATCCTCAAATAGACTGGCAAGTATTTAAAAAAACTTCCAACATGTGTACATGGCCATTATTCTGCTTCTCTGAAGCACAGGATGCTTCATGCGAACCAAACTGCATGTTTTCTTTAAACTGGTAGAGAAATCAAGGTATTTTAATCATATTCACATTACTTCTCACAAAACATTTGGCAATAAACTCAAAATGAAGTGGCATTATCAAAAGTAAAGGTGTAACACACTGATTCTTGGTAGAAAAATAAAATCAAACACTATAAATGAAATACAATTTAGAAATAAGTAAAACCAACATAGATGGAATTTTAAAAGTAAATTAAATTGTCACTAGTTGCTTGCAATAATCAGTTTGCAAACATGAAAATACATGGCAGTTTTAATTCAACCTGTAGTGCACATCAAAAAAGGTTTTTCACTGCATCTAACCTTGATTTCATTTTGCAAATGTGAGCACAATTACAAGATTCTTCACAAAATTCTCAAGGAGCCAAATTCTCTCTTCGCCAAAAAACATTCTGCAAAACTATCACCACAAAACCTTTCAATTTAACCAAAGTAATCAGTTCAGTGAAATAAACAACTTATTCAGCTTGTTCAAACTGCCAACCAATTGCAGATGCCAAGTGCACATTTTGAAGAAACTTTTACTATTTGTTTTCCTTCAATCCCTTGGGAAGTTTGCACAAACTACATTTCATCTGACAGTCCATTTACTTGCAACTCAAGATGGTTTTTTTATATTACAAAATGTTGCTGGAGATGTTCCTTGCCTGCTGCTGTCCTTGTACTCACAAACCCATTAGCCAATTTGATTAAAAGGTCAAAAGGCACATTAGTCAAATAGAAATTTAATTAGCATTTGGCTAAACATTTTAGTTATGGACCCAAATGTACCCAAGAACCTCCCCGCCGAGCAGCATGAACATTCTGGGTGCACCTATTTGGTCAAAGGTAGATCTATAATCGCAAGGGCCCACTTCACCCTTCCCACTTCTGGACTGACAAACATGACTGGGATTTCTCTCAACTTTCTCCCCCACCGCCCTCCCGCCCCCCATCTCATTATTTTGAATGGATTTAAACAGTGCACAAGCCAAAATTCAGCACTCAACAATAAATACACTGAAGGGGCATTTCATGCAAAAGCTGAGACTATGATGGGTGGGGAGACATTATCTATAGACATATTTTAAAATATAAGAGGAGAAATTTATTTCAGACGTTTTAAACATAGATTTGACAGACATTTAAAATATAACTGCATACATTTTAACTACATATATTTTAGATAAAATTGCTTATACTGTATTTACGTACGCATTTAAAAATATAACTGCATATATTTTAGACACTTCAGATATCACTTCATATTTAGACACATTTTAGATATAACTGCATCTATTTATTTAGATATTTTTAAATATAACTGCATATACTTTAGACATAGCTTAGATATATCTTCAAATTTAGAAATATTTTGGGTATAACAATCTATTTATTTTGACATACAAGTGCAAATATTTATCCCAAGACAAACTACTGAGTAAAAGTCGGTCAGTAATATGGGTGTGGATCTTTGCCAGGGTCAATGCGCCCAGGGCGCCCCTTTGCCGGGGTCAATGCGCTCAGGGCACCCCTTTGCCGGGGTCAATGCGCTCGGGGCGCCCCTTTGCCGGGGTCAATGCGCCCGGGGCGCCCCTTTGCCGGGGTCAATGCGCCCGGGGCGCCCCTTTGCCGGGGTCAATGCGCCGGGGCGCCCCTTTGCCGGGGCCAATGCGCCCAGGGTGCCCACTTGCCGGGGTCAATGCGCCCGGGGCGCCCCTTTGCCGGGGTCAATGCGCCCGGGGCGCCCCTTTGCCAGGGCCAATGCGCCCGGGGCGCCCCTTTGCCAGGGCCAATGCGCCCGGGGCGCCCCTTTGCCAGGGCCAATGCGCCCGGGGCGCCCCTTTGCCAGGATCAATGCGCCCAGGGTGCCCACTTGCCGGGGTCAATGCGCCCGGGGTGCCCACTTGCCGAGGTCAATGCGCCCGGGGCGCCCCTTTGCCGGGGTCAATGCGCCCAGGGCGCCCCTTTGCCGGGGTCAATGCGCCCAGGGCGCCCCTTTGCCGGGGTCAATGCGCCCAGGGCGCCCCTTTGCCGGGGTCAATGCGCCCAGGGCGCCCCTTTGCCGGGGTCAATGCGCCCAGGGCGCCCCTTTGCCGGGGTCAATGCGCCCAGGGCGCCCCTTTGCCGGGGTCAATGCGCCCAGGGCGCCCCTTTGCCGGGGTCAATGCGCCCAGGGCGCCCCTTTGCCGGGGTCAATGCGCCCAGGGCGCCCCTTTGCCGGGGTCAATGCGCCCAGGGCGCCCCTTTGCCGGGGTCAATGCGCCCGGGGCGCCCCTTTGCCGGGGTCAATGCGCCCGGGGCGCCCCTTTGCCGGGGTCAATGCGCCCAGGGCGCCCCTTTGCCGGGGTCAATGCGCCCAGGGCGCCCCTTTGCCAGGGTCAATGCGCCCAGGGCACCCCTTTGCCGGGGTCAATGCGCCCAGGGCGCCCCTTTGCCGGGATTAATTTGCACGAGGGTGAATCTTTGGGATGAATTTGCACGGGGGTGAATCTTTGGGATGAATTTGCACGGGGGTGAATCTTTGGGATGAATTTGCACGGGGGTGAATCTTTGGGATGAATTTGCACGGGGGTGAATCTTTGGGATGAATTTGCACGGGGGTGAATCTTTGGGATGAATTTGCACGGGGGTGAATCTTTGGGATGAATTTGCACGGGGGTGAATCTTTGGGATGAATTTGCACGGGGGTGAATCTTTGGGATGAATTTGCACGGGGGTGAATCTTTGGGATGAATTTGCACGGGGGTGAATCTTTGGGATGAATTTGCACGGGGGTGAATCTTTGGGATGAATTTGCACGGGGGTGAATCTTTGGGATGAATTTGCACGGGGGTGAATCTTTGGGATGAATTTGCTCGGGGGTGAATCTTTGCTGGGATTAATTTGCATGGGGGGGGATCTTTGGGATTAAGTTTCACAGAGTAAATCTGATGTGATTAATTTTCACAGGGATGAATTTTTGGGATTAATTTGCACAGGGTAAATCTGATGGGATTAATTTGCACGGTGGAGGGGGGGGGGATCTTTGGGATTAATTTGCACAGGGGTGAAACTTTGCTGGGAATCTTTGGGATTCAGTTTCACAGGATAAATCAGATGGGATTAATTTGCACGGGGGTGGGGGGGGGGGGAATCTTTGGAATTAAGTTTCAGAGTAAACCTGATGGGATTAATTTTCACAGGGATGAATCTTTGGGATTAATTTCCAGGGGGTAAATCTTGGGGATCAATTTGCCCAGGATAAATCTTTGGGATTAAGTTTCACAGAGTAAATCTGATGGGATTAATTTGCACAGGGGGTGAATCTTTGGGATTCATTTTCACAAGATTGGGGAAGTTTTTTCTGGGCAGAAGCGGAGTGGAGAAAGTTGGCTTGTTCGCGGGAAAGGTTTGGGAGGAAAGTTTTGGTGGGAGATGCTGCTGGGGGGTGGGGGGAGGAAGAGGCTGGTGAGGAGGACGGCAATGGAAGGGGAGTCTTTTATTATTTAATAAAAAAAACAGAAGGATTTGTAAAAAGGGGGGAGTGCGGTTTTTTTTTGTACTGACCTGGCCTGAGCCTCGTCCAGGCTCTGGTCAGTGATGGTCATGATCTGCTGCAGGATGTCGCCGATGTCCTGTTTCCGTCCCTCGGGGTCGCCTCCGTCCGCCTGCGAGTGAGGGGGGAGCGAGTGCACCGCCAGAGCCACCCCGGGGTGAGGCTGCAGCAGCCGGGACTGATCCTCCATCACACTCCGGGGGCCACACCGACCACAAGAAGAACACCAGCGCGGCGGGGAGGTGGGGGGAGAGAGGGGGGGGCGATGAGAAGTGTCCGAGGAAGAGACAAGTGAGGAGAGAGCGAGTGTGTGTGTGGGGAGGGATAAATGGAATCTTTCTTTATGTAAAAAAAAATCACCCCCTCCCCTCACACAAACTCCCCCCACCGGGAAATATCTTCCGTCTCTTTCAAATCCAGTCAGAATCTCTCTCTCTCTCTTTGTGGGGAGGGGGGGTGTTAGTGTGTGAGGGGTAAGTGTGAGGAGAGAGTCAGTCAGTCTCCCTCCCTCCCGCCAGCCCGCCGGGCTCTGAGTGACTGGCCCGCGGCTCGCGCAGCGCCAGCCCTCCCCCTCCTCCTGCCGAACGTTGGCGCGATTTGAATCTTAACCGCCGCCGCTCCGCTCGCGCCGCGACTGTTTTGACGGCGCGAGGGAGAGAGGAGAAGGTAGGGGAGGGGCGAGGAGGAGGAGGAGGGATAGGACGCTGGCCCCGCCCCCCACCTGACGTCACCCTCCCTCCTCATTGGCCGGGACATGGGTGAGGGGGGGAGGTGAGAGGACTCCCTTCCTACCATTGCCTGCCCCGCCCATCTCCCCCACCCCCCCCACCCCGCTCCCAGGCTACGGATTGGCTTGCATCGCTCGCTCGCGCTCCCTTCTCCGGATTGGTTAACAGGGCAAGGGTCTGCTGTCCCCGGATTGGCGAGCGCCATCCCCTCCCGTCTCCCTCTCTCGCCTCTGATTGGTCGGCCGCGCTTCTCTCCCGGGATTGGTTGGTATGTTTGGGTCTCCTCTCGCCCCGGATTGGCGGGCTGCGTCTCTAAACCCTGGATTGGCTGGGTGGGCTCCCTCATCCCGGATTGGTTGGGTACTCCGCCCCGCCCCTCTCTCCTTTGATGGACAGCCGGCCGCTGCTAGGAGACGGGCCCGCCAGGGTCGCCCCGCTGATTGGCAACACTGGCTGCTAGGCAACGGCCCCTGGCTGCTGTTGCAAGTTGAGAGGTTTCCTTTGCCTCCTCCTTTGGCCGTGGTGCTGCTGTGAGGCTCTCATTCATTCCAAAAGCAACTGATTGACAGCTCACTGAGAGGATGCTCGACATTTGAGTGATGGTTTACGAAAAATAAGCCATTGAGTGACTTGCGCACACTTTAAGTCACAGCAGATGCAAGCGTGCTTTATGTATTTCCAACTATCAATTTCCATCGTCTTTTTATTCATGCAAGTTCTTTCCTTTGCAGCCTTTCTCTGCAGCGCAAGCCTGTGAAGATGTGTTAATAGGTGACAATTTAAACATGTTGACTGGGAAATCATTCTGCCTCTAAAGGCATCAACATTATGATAATTAAAATAGGTCACTCAAGTAAGGTAGTGGTAAAAGCCACACAAAGAGTGCAAAGGAAACTCTTCTCTCAGAAAATCATGCGCCAGGGAAGATCTAAACTTTAGAGTTTATTTATTAGTATCAGAAGTAGGCTTACATTAACATAGCAATGAAGTTACTGTGAAATTCCCCTAGTCGCCACACTCCGGCGTCTGTTCGGGAGAATTTAGCATGGGCTAATGCACCCTAACCAGTACGGCTTTCGGACTGTGGGAGGAAATCGGAGCATCCGGAGGAAACCCACGCAGACACGGGGAGAACGTGCAGACTCCACTTAGATAGTGACCCAAGACGGGAATCGATCCCGGGTCCCTGGCGCTGTGAGGCAGCAGTGCTAACCGCTGCACAGTGACCCAAGCCGGGAATCAAACCTGGTCCCTGGCGCTGTGAGGCACACTCAGGCACAGGGAGAACTTTAAACTTTAGATCTTCTATTTCCATCCTGGTGCATGAATTTCTGAGAAGAGTTTCCTTTGCACTTTGTTTGGCTTACACCACTACCTTACTCAAGTGACCTATTTTCATTATTATAATGTTGATGCAGTAAGTAGGCTGTGAATGGACGCGCTGAAAATTAAATGCACAGGCAGCAAAATCGGCGAGGAGTATATTTATCAGACTGTAGGAGGAAAGAGAGGTTTTCACTTATAGCAGCAACTTTCACGATCTCAGGACGTCCCAAAGTGCTTTACAACCAAAAGTTCAGACTGTGTCATTGATGCGCGATATAACTCACGAGGCTAGAGATGCTCGAGGAAATACAGGCTTTTATTGACTACTACAATAGAGCTATCATATATAATACACGATCCCAGACTGAAGGGTCCCAGACAGAGCAGTGACCTTTATACCTCTCCCAGGAGGCGGAGCCTGACTGGGATGTACCATAATAACTATATTACAGGTCGAACAGCCCAACCCTAACCCCAACAATAACATGTAGAACAGCCCAACCCTAACCCCAACAGTAACATATATACAGACTCATAGTACTGGCCAGACCCTTGCTCAGTACTAACTGGTGGGAACCAACGATGGTTCACCACAGTCATATTGTGGGAAAATTTGCAGCCAGGTTCTGCAAAGCAAAAGAGCAACCTGAACAGGACCAGAACATCTGTTTTTAGCATTGTTGGTTGAGGAATGATTATTGGATCAGCAGTGATGTGGCCCTGACCTGCATCTCGGATGGGAAAGGGGCTAGTGCCAGTCCTGGGTAGGGCAGAGGTGGGTAATGCAGTGTTCAGGCAGGCGGTGAGAGATGGGGTAGAGAGAGAGAGAGAGACCGGCCGGGGTGCTCAGTGCAGACTCGATGGGTCGAATGGCCTCTTTTGCACTCTGGGGATTCAATGATTCTCCCTCTTTAAATGAAGGGCCATGTGCTTGCTTACATTTTTCAAATCTGTGTTACCCAAAGAGGCCACTGAAAGGCTGGTGTGGGATACTTAAACTGTTCAATAGTTAAAAATGTTAAATAGTGATTGGAGGTCTGGTGGCGCACTGGGTTAGCATCTCCACCTCTGAGCCAGGGTTCAAGTCCCACTCCAGGACTTGAAGACACATTCATAAAGCAGCCTAGACAAGTGGAGTATCGACCTGCAAATCCTTCCAACAAATAAATGGCAGGTGATAAGAGGAGGAGATTCCTGGTCAGCCATGTGATGGAAAATTGGAGCCTCTGCCACCACAGTCCATGGCTCTGGATTACAACACGCATGGAAGGAGTCTTAGAGTCATAGAGGTTTACAGCATGGAAATCTCAACTCGTCCATGCCACCCTTTTTTGTTTACCACGAAGCTAGTCCCAACTGCCCACATTTGGCCCAAATCCCTCTATACCCATCTTACCTATATAACTGTCTAAATGCTTTTTAAAAGACAAAATTGTACCTGCCTCTACTACTGCCTCTCGCAGCTCGCTCCAGACACTCACCACCCTCTGCATGAAACAATTGCCCCTCAGGACCCTTTTGTATCTCTCCCCTCTCACATTAAACCTATGCCCTCTAGTTTTAGACTCCCCTACCTTTGGGAAAAGATATTGACTATCTAGCTGATCTATGCCCCTCATTATTTTATAGACCTCTCTAAGATCACCCCTAAGCCTCCTACGCTCCAGAGAAAAAAGTCCCAGTCTATCCAGCCTCTCCTTATAACTCAAACCATCAAGTCCCGGTAGCATCCTAGTAAATCTTTTCTGCACTCTTTCTAGTTTAATAATATCCTTTCTATAATAGGGTGACCAGAACTGAGTCCTCAGGGGGCCAGTTGGCTGGACGGCTGGTGTGGATCAGATTGGTGCCAACGGCAAGGAGCTCAATTCCTATTCTGGCTGGGATGGATTCGAGACCTGGACCTGCCCGTGGCAGAGATCACAGCACTGTCAATTGGACATTCCTTCATTCAGGGAACTGAAGAAGAAAAAACTGGTGAGTTAGCCTTCTGAAGTTGAAGCAGAGTATACTAGATTTAGATGATGGAATACTACAGTGCAGAAGAGACCATTCGGCCCATCAAGCCTGCACCGACCGCAATCCCACCCAGGCCTTATCCCCATAACCCCATGCATTTACCCTAGCTAGTCCCCCTGACACTAAGGGGCAATTTAGCATGGCCAATCCACCTAACCCTCACATCTTTGGACTGTGAGAGGAAACCGGAGCACCCGGAGGAAACCCACGTAGACACGGGGGAGAATGTCCAAACTCCGCACAGGCAGTGACCCAAGCTGGGAATCGAACCCGGGTCCTGGCGCTGTGAGGCAGCAGTGCTAACCACCGTGCCACCATGCTGCCCCTTAACCACTGTGCCACTGTGCCAGCCCTAATCACTGTGCCGCCCCCTAACCACTGTGCCACCATGCCAGCCCCAAATCACTGTGCCACCATGCTGCCCCCTAACCACTGTGCCACCGTGCCAGCCCTAATCACTGTGCCACTGTGCTGCCCCCTAACCACTGTGCCACCATGCCAGCCCTAATCACTGTGCCACTGTGCTGCCCCCTAACCACTGTGCTACTATGCGGCCCCTTTGTTGCTGGATGTTTGCTACACACTATTGCTGGAAGTCCAAAATCACTCCTCTCCTTGGGCAGAGAGTTCACTATTCAAAGGTTATTTAAAAAGGAAAAATATTTAGTAAAATGAGGCACTTCACTGGAGAACATATTGGAAGAGGAAATGAATAAAAAGCCGTCAAGAATACAATGAAGATGAGTTAATGGATGGTAAAGTGTCAATGGGAGACCAACATTTCCAAAGACTACTTCTTAAGAGAAACTCTGACATATTTCTTAAAGATCAGGGTTGGTTTGGGAATTGGATTATTTGAATTTGGCAGCCCTACAAAATGTGTAACTAGGACAAATGTAGAGGCAAGAGGTGTGTAGTAATATTTTTAATGATATAACTTACTTTCATGCATTCATTAATTGCTTATTGACCTCAGATCATGATATCAACTGCTCTGGGACTTTGCTCTCTCTGACAGGAAATATATCAGCGTTTTATTTAACTTTATAGTGATATGAATGAAGAAGATGCACTCGTTTATATCATTGCTTTCCTGTCATCAAAACACTTCCCAAAGCACTTCACCGCCAGTGATGTTCTTTGAAAGTACAGTTACTGCTGTTATGTAGCCAAGTCTTGTGGTCAATTTGCACATTGCAAAGTTTTACAAACAGCAATGAGATAAAAGGCCAGATAATCTGCTTTTGGAGGTATTGATTAAGAGGAATTTTAGGCCAGGTCACTAGGCTCCTAGTATTATGGGATCTTTGAAGTCCAACCTTACAGGTAGACAGGCCCTTGGTTTAACATCTCATCTGGCAGATAGTGCTAGCTAAATTGATGCTATATTTTTTATTATGCTACCAACATAGAATCTAAGAACATATCTTGGCCTATTGAGCATGTACCAGTGCTCATTCCTATAATTATCCAACTTGCACTGGTTCTCCTTTACTCTACATAAACTCTCAATCAATCACGGCACATCCAAGGCAGTTAGTGTAGATGTGTACTTTATTGTGGCAATCTCTTCACCATAAGCAATGCCACGGGAGATCTCTTCACCATGGGCAATGCCACAGGAGATCTCCTCACCATGAGCAATGCCACAGGAGATCTCTTCACCACGAGCAATGCCACAGGGGATCTCCTCACCATGAGCAATGCCACAGGAGAGCGCCTCACCATGAGCAATGCCACAGGGGATCTCCTCACCATGAGCAATGCCACAGGAAACATCCTCGCTATGAGTAATGCCACAAGAGATCTCTTCACCAGGAGCAATGCCACAGGAGATCTCTTCACCAGGAGCAATGCCACAGGAGATCTCTTCACCATGAGCAATGCCACGGGAGATCTCCTCACCAGGAGCAATGCCACGAGAGATCTCCTCACCATGAGCACTGCCACAGGAGATCTCCTCACCAGGAGCAATGCCACAGGAGATCTCTTCACCATGAGCAATGCCACAGTAGATCTCTTCACCATGAGCAATGCCACAGGAGATCTCTTCACCATGAGCACTGCCACAGGAGATCTCTTCACCACGAGCAATGCCACAGGAGATCTCTTCACCATGAGCACTGCCACAGTAGATCTCTTCACCATGAGCAATGCCACAGGAGATCCCTTCACCATGAGCAATGCCACAGGAGATCTCTTCACCATGAGCAATGCCACAGGAGATCTCTTCACCATGAGCAATGCCACAGGAGATCGCCTCCCCCATGGACAATGCTTTGCTGCTTTTGAATATACATACAGCAGAATAATTGGAAGGTGTGATAACCCACTGGACTATCCAGTGTCCTGATATTTTTGTTTGTATAATCTTAGGTACTGGAACATTCGTTTTCAGAAGATGAGAATCAGGATGGTGTGTTGATTTGAGATGACAGAGGAGGTTACTGGAGCAGATTTTTAACCACAGCACGAATAATGAGGAATTGTATTACTGTCAGGTGGTGAGAAGATGAAGAAATGTAAATCAGATGAGTATTATAAAACGATGGGCAAGCTATTGCTAGACAATGACAGATTTACAAATTCCACAGGCTTTGCATCATAGAAACCTGGCCCAGCAGGTCCATGACAGCATTTATGCTCTATCAGAGACTCCTTCCTCCGTTTCATCTCACCCAGCATATCTTTCTACTCCCTCCTCCCACATGTGCATATCCCGCTTGCTCTTAAATGTATCTGCGCTATTAGCCTCAAAGGGGCGGCACGGTGGCACTGCTGCCTAACAGCGCCAGGGACCCAGGTTCGATTCCCGGCTTGGGTCGCAGTTTGTGTGTATTTTGCACATTCTCCCTGTGACTGCATGGATTTCCTCCCACTGTCTGAAAGACGTGCTGGTTAGGGTGCATTGACCCAAACAGGCGCCAGAGTGTGGCGACGATGGGAATTTCACAGTAACTTCATTGCAGTGTTAATGTAAGCCTTACTTGTGACACTAATAAATAAACTTTAAATGTGATAGCGAGTTCCACATTCTAACCATTCCCTGGGGAGAGACGTTTCTCCAGTATTCCTTACTAGATATCTTAGTGACTATTTTATATTTAAGGTCCCTACTTCTAGGTCTTGCCCACAAATAGAAACATTCCCTCCACATCTGCCCTGTTAACCCTTTCACAATCTTGAAGATCTCTGCCAGGCCATCTTTCCATCTTTTGTTTTCCCCTCTTTAGTTAAATTCACAGACATTCACAGGTCACAGAATTTCACAGAAATTCACAGAATTCACAGAAGTTCACAGGTATTCGCAGACATCTTCAACCTCTCTTTACAACAATCTGAGGTCCCTATCTGCTTCAAGAAGATGACCATCATCCCAGTACCTAAGAAAAGCCAAGCAGCGTGCCGCAATGACTATTGGTCAGTGGCTCTGACATCCATCATTATGAAGTGCTTCAAAAGGTTAGTCATGGCACGAATCAATTCCAGCCTCCCGGACTACCTGGATCCACTACAGTTTGCCTACTGCCGCAACAGGTCCACAGCAGACGCCATCTCCCTGGCCCTGCATTCAACCCTGGAGCACCTAGATAACAAGGACACCTATGTCAGACTGCTATTTATTGACTACAGCTCAGCCTTCAACACTATTATTCCTACGAAACACATCTCCAAACTCCGTGGCCTGGGCCTCGGATCCTCCCTCTGCGACTGGATCCTGAACTTCCTAACCCACAGACCACAATCAGTAAGGATAGGCAACAGTACCTCCTCCACAATCATCCCCAACACCGGTGCCCCACAAGGCTGTGTTCCCAGCCCCCTACTATACTCCTTGTACACTTATGACCGTGTGGCCAAATTCCCCTCCAATTCAATTTTCAAGTTTTCTGACGACACCACCGTAGTGGGTCAGATCTCAAACAATGACGAGACAGAGTAGAGGAATGAGATAGTGAATCTGGTGAACTGGTGCAGCAACAATAATCTCTCCCTCAATGTCAACAAAACAAAGGAGATTGTCATTGACTTTAGGAAGCATAAAGGAGAACATGCCCCTGTCTACATCAACAGGGACGAAGTAGAAAGGGTCGAGAGCTTCAGGTTTTTAGGTGTCCAGATCACCAACAACCTGTCCTGGTCCCCCCATGCCGACACTATAGTTAAGGAAGCCCCACCAACGCCTCTACTTTCTCAGAAGACTAAGGAAATTTGATATGTCAGCTACGACTCTCACCAACCTTTACAGATGCACCATAGAAAGCATTCTTTCTGATTGTATCACAGCTTGGTATGGCTCCTGCTCTGCCCAAGACCACAAGGAACTACAAAAGGTCGTGAATGTAGCCCAATCCATCACGCAAACCAGCCTCCTAGCCATTGACTCTGTCTACACTTCCCACTGCCTTGGCAAAGCAGCCAACATAATTAAGGACCCTACGCACCCCGGACATTCTCTCTTCCACCTTCTTCCGTTGGGAAAAAGATACAAAAGCCTGAGGTCACGTATCAACCGACTCAAGAACAGCTTCTTCTCTGCTGCTGTCAGACTTTTGAATGGACCTACCTTGCATTAAGTTGATCTTTCTCTACACCCTAGCTATGACTGTAACACTACATTCTGCACTCTCTTGTTTCCTTCTCTATGAACGGTATGGTTTGTCTGTATAGCGCGCAAGAAACAATACTTTTCACTGTATGTTAATACATGTGACAATAATAAATCAAATCAAATCAAAATCTATTGATGTCAGATTAATGCCAGTTAAATTCAGCAGCTGTACTCAAACTGCACTCAATACCCAGGTCACCTTTACTTCAATCATGGGCAACATTTACTGCTCTCTACTCTCTCTCCATAAACGCTGTCAGATCTGCTGAGATTTTCCAGCATTTTTCTGTTTTTGTTTCAGATTCCAGCATCCGCAGTGTTTTGCATTTATCTTATTTATCGCCCCGTCCTGATTGCCCTGGTGAAGGAGGTGGTGAGTCACCTTTTTGAAACAACTGAGGGGGCTGCTAGACCGTTTCAGAGGGCAGTTAAGAAACATAGAGAACAGGAGGAGGAGGAGGCCATTTGGCCCTTTGAGGCTGCTCCACCATTCATTATGATCATGGCTGATCATCCAACTCAGTAGCCTGATCCCACCTACCCCCCTATCTTTTGATCCCCTTCCTCAAGAGTTATATCTAACTGCTCCTTGAAAACATTCAATGTTTTGGCCTCAGCCACTTTCTGTGGTAACGAATCCCACAGGCTGACAGCTCTCTGGGTGAAGAAATTTCTCCTCATCTCTGTCCTAAATGGTCTACCCTGAATCTTCAGGCTGTGACCCCCTGGTCTGGACTCCCCCACCATTGGGAATATCCTTCTTACATCCAGCTTGTCGAGTGCTGTTAGAATTTTATAGGCTTCTATGAGATCCCCTGCACCACACTCATTCTTTTGAACTCCAGCGAATACAATTCTAGCCAACTCAATCTCTCCTCATACGTCATTCCTGCCATCCCAGAAATCAGTCGCCCACATTGCTGTGGTTTTAAAGTCACATGTAGGCAGTGCCGGATTTAGACTTGGTGAGGCCTTACGCTATATAAAGCTTGGAGGCCTCTTGTTAAAAAGTTACACCAAAAGGTCTCACAAAGGTGCGTACCAAAACAGGACCTTGGGTCGCCACAAAAAAATTGAAAACATAATTATGCCTTTTAATTATTTAATAGCAAGGTATTTAAAGTGAAAAATACAAATTATTTTCAAATGAATGCATTTACTGATTACAGATTTATCATTTGGCTGGGTTGATCTCTCTCATAGATTTTGGTAATTTTGGTAATTTTTTGAGTTGCTCTTCAAGCTGCTGCTTTCTTTTTTTTCTGGTCTCCGCTCTTAAATGTTCTCTTCATTGTAAACCTTCTGTAATTTTGTGAGGCCCCTGCGGATTGTGAGGCCCTAAACTGTAGCTTGTTTAGCTTATGCCTAAATCCGGCACTGCATGTAGGCAAGGCCGGGTAAGGACGGCAGATTTCCTTCCCTCAAGGATATTAGTGAACCAGATAGTTTTAAAGTTTAAAGTGTATTTATTAGTGTCACAAGTAGGCTTACATTAACACTGCAATGAAGTTACTGTGAAAATCCACCACACTCTGATGCCTGTTCGGGTCAATGCACCCTAACCAGCACGTCTTTCGGACTGTGGAGGAAACCGGAGCACCCGGAGGAAACCCACGCAGATACGGGGAGAACGTGCAGGCTCCGCACAGACAGTGACCCAAGTCGGGAATCGAGCCCGGGTCCCTGGCGCTGTGAGGCAGCAGTGCTAACCACTGTGCCACCCATTACAGCAACTGGGATAGTTTCATGGTCACTACTGCGGATACAAGCTTTTGATTGCAGATTTAATGAACTAAATTCAAATTCCCAGTTGCCTTGGTGGGATTTGAACCCGTATCTCTGGAGTTTTAGTCCAGGTGTAGTCCAGTAACACAAAACACAAGTACCCTACTGTCCTGCTCTGGGTCATGCTGTTATCATTTTTGAATGTGGACCCAGGTCATTTTCATGTTTATCGTCATCCCCCCACCCCCACCACTAACCACCGCCCCCCCCACCCCCGCCCTCCTCCCCCACCCTCCTCCCTGGTTTACAAATTGGTTCTATCAAAAACTATTCCATTTTTTTTGCATTTTTCTATTTCCTCTGTCCCTCCTTACAGTGGTGACTCGTACAGTTGTACATCAGCCAAATGTGTGAGACTGGGCAGCGAATGGAATGTTCCAGCCCAGCCTGAGCCTTTCCTGACCTGCTATCCATGCACCATCCCGCAGTGCTCACCATGATTCAGCCCCCCCCCCCTCCCCCCGATAAGACCAAAAGACCATGAGAAATAGGAACAGGAGTAGGCCATTCGGCCATTCGAGCCTGCTCCGCCATTCAATAGGATCGTGGCTGATCCTCAAGTCCTGCCCTTTCCCCATAACCCTTAGCTCCCTTACTGATCAAAAATCTGTCTATCTCAGCCTTAAGTATACACAAGGACTCTGCCCCCCAACAGCTCTCTCTAGCAAACAGTTCCAAAGACTCACAACCCTCTGAGAGAAGAAAGTTCTCCTAATCTCAGTCTTAAATTGATGCCCCTTTATTCTGAGACTATGTCCTCAGGTCCTAGACTCTCCCATGAGGGGAAACATCCTCCCGGCATTTACCCTGTCAAGCCCTTTAAGAATTCCATATGTGTCATTGAGATCACCTCTCAGTCTTCGAAATTCCAATGTGTAGAGTCGCAACCTGTTTAACCTTTGCTCAAAAAATAATCCCTCCACACCCGGAATCATTCTAGTGAACCTTCTCTGAACTGCCTCCAATACAATTCTTTAAATAAGCGACCAAAACTGTTCACAGATGTGATCTCACTCTCTCACCTCTCTGCAAAAGTCTGTGGGCAACACGGTGGCGCAGTGGTTAGCAATGCTGCCTCACAGCTCCAGGGACCTGGATTCAATTCCCGCTGTGGGTCACTGTCTGTGTGGAGTCCGCAAGTTCTCCCCGTGTCTGTGTGGGTTTCCTCCGTAAGAAGTCTCACAACACCAGGTTAAAGTCCAACAGGTTTATTTGGTAGCACAAGCCACTAGCTTTCGGAGCGCTGCCCCTTTATCAGGTGAGTGGGAGTTCTGTTCACAATAACATTATTCTGTAAATTGAGTTTGTATCTTTATATGCCCTGTTTGTGAACAGAACTCCCACTCACCTGATGAAGGAGCAGCGCTCCGAAAGCTAGTGGCTTGTGCTACCAAATAAACCTGTTGGACTTTAACCTGGTGTTGTGAGACTTCTTACTGTGTTTACCCCAGTCCAACACCGGCATCTCCACATCATGGGTTTCCTCCCAGAGTCCAAAAGACGTGCTGGTTAGAGTGCATTGGCCGTGCTAAATTCTCCCTCAGTGTACTCGAACACGCGCCGGAGTGTGGGGACTAGGGGATTTTTACAGTAAATTCATTGCAGTGTTAATGTAAGCCTACTTGTGACAATAATATATAAACTTAAACTTAAAACACTCAGCCAAACCTTAATGTGAAGAATAGCCACTTGGGTGTGAGAAGTGTTGTTTGCCACCAATAGGACCATTCTGAGAGGGTGGGATGGAGATGTGAAGGAAGGGATGGAAAGCTAAAGTTTATTTATTAGTCACAAGTAAGGGTAACATTAACACTGCAATGAAGTTACTGTGAAATTTTCCTAGTCGCCACAATCCAGTGCCTGTTCGGGTCAATGCACCCTAACCAGCATGTTTTTCAGAATGTGGGAGGAAACCAGAGCACCCGGAGGAAACCCACGCAGACACGGGGAGAACGTGCAAACTCCACACAGACAGTGACCCAAGCTGAGAATCGAATGCGGGTCCAGGGTGCTGTGAAGCAGCAGCGCTAACCACTGTGCTACCGTCCCACCCTGGAGAGGGGAATGGAGAGGCAGAGGGAGGAACAGAGAGGTGGAGAGAAGGACAGAGGCAGTTAAAGGGACACAGCGATGGAAGGGGGGCACTGAGAGATGGAGGGAGAAATTAAGGGGTATAGGGAGGGATGGAGAAAGGAATGTATGAAGGAAGGGACAAGAGGAATGGAGAGGTGGAGGGAGGGGGCAGAGAGAGATGAAGGGAGGGATGGAGAAGTCGAGGGGGACAGAGAAGGAGGGACAGAGAGGTGGAAGGGGGGGGTGTATAAATGGATGGCAGGATGAAGGTTGGGACTGAGATTGAAAGAACTGCTGCCTCACAGCGCCGGGGATCCGGGTTCAATTCCGGCCTCAGGTCACTGTCTATGTGGAGTTTGCACGTTCTCCCCGTGTCGGCGTGGGTTTCCTCCAGGTGCTCCCCGCACGGTTACGTGGAGAGGGTGGGATTGTTGTCGGTGCAGGCTCGATGGGCCAAAAGGCACTGTAGGGATCCTATGATTTCGATTTTAAGGAACGGAGAGGAGCAAACGGGTTAGAAGAGAAAAGAAGAGGAGGGCAAGAGAGAGGAGGAGGGGAAGGAAGGGAGGATGAGAGAGGAGAAGAGGTTAAGGTAAGGGCGAGAGTGAAGGGGAAGAAGGAAAAGTATGAGTTCAAATTAACAAGGAACTCTCATTTGAACAAACCCTTATCACATTCTAGTTTGTGTCTTGGTGACTAACAACCTATTTTCTGCCTAGAAGGCACTTTTATGTAACAGAATTCCATTATATATTAAAATCCATTACTCAGTCTTAGTCACCACTCATTGAGCGATTTATGCTGCAAATTCAGCCCCATTTTCCTGCTGTTTTACACTGCCGGCTGGACAAGGCCTTTCCTTTGCAGCTTTTAACAGTCCCGTGGGAGCTGGGGAGTTCTATGGTTTCACTCCGCAGGAAGCCGACCCCTTCCACTCCACCCCCACCCCCTACGGTTCCACCCCCACCCCCCAATCCGTGCAACCTGAACTTGATCCCTGCTTTAGGGTCAAAGGTGACAGGCCGTCAATCACTTCTGTCAATGAATTTGACCTCTAGCGAGCTCGGAGCACAATGGGAGACAGGAGTTGAGTGGGGGGGTGGAGGCGGGAGGCGGGGGGCGGGGGTTGGGGTGGGGGTGGGGGGGAACTCTGACTATTGCTTTTCCAGGCATGCTGTGCTCAGGAAAACAGACGTTGGGGGAAAAAAAACGAACCAAGGAAGATTAATTTGCACGTTTGAAGTTGTGAGCTTTGCGCATGGAAGCTATTTGAGTGTTGCTGAATATTCTCTGTTAGTTTGAGTTCTACATTGGCCTTTTTAATCACCCTACTCTTTCCTCAGCTGCTTTTGCAAGGCTGTCTGACTTTCCCGTAAGTTCGTTGCACTCCAGCATCTTAGTTTTCTATTCTAAACTTGTCCTAGGATTGGTTTTCCCATTCACTCTCCCCTCCCCTCCCCAGCTATTCGACTCAGTGTGGTATCACAGTTATGTCTGATTCTGTCGTCTCCACACCCAGGTGCTCTCCAGTGGGGCGATGAGAGAGAGGGCAAGAGTTCCAGGAATTCAGGACGTGTTAGTCTGTTGCGGGGGGGGGGGGGGGGGCGGTGCTGGTGGGGAAGGTATGCTTTTCCCGACCTCAGTGGACAAAGGGGAACAGCTCAGGCACAGTGGCACGGTGGTTAGCACTGCTGCCTCACAGCGCCAGGGACCTGGGTTCGATTCCTGGCTAGGGTCACTCTCTGTGCGGAGTCTGCAAATTCTCCCCATGTCCGTGTGGGTTTCCTCCGGGTGCTCCAGTTTCCTCCCACAGTCTGAAAGACGTGCTGGTTAGGGTGCATTGGCCGTGCTAAATTCTCCCTCAGTGTATCCGAACAGGCGCTGGAGTGTGGCGACTAGGGGATTTTCACAGTAACTTCATTGCCGTGTTAATGTAAGCCTTACTTGTGACACTAACCTTTCAGCTCACCACCAAGATGACCTGCAAAGTGACCCTCAGCACTGCCCACTGAAAAGTACATGAATGTCCTTTAGGGAAGGAAATCTGCCGTCCTTACCCGGTCTGGCCTACATGTGACTCCAGAGCCACAGCAATGTGGTTGACTCTCAACTACCCTCAGGCAACTAGGGATGGGCAATAAATACTGGCCCGGCCAGCGACGCCCATGTCCCACGAATGAATTAAAAAGAAACATCTTGTGGCAGCTGTGATGCCACACCCAGTCAAACAGCCTGCTGGCTCTCCTGTGGAACAGCCTGGTGACACTGGTCGTCCAGGTTCACCGGGAGGAATGGCAAAAATCCAAGGCCCAGCTCGAGTACTTGCTTTGATAAGAAGGCAGCAGTGACACAGATAGAGGGGGGAAGGAAAGATAGATAACTAATTGTGTTCTACCTTGATCTGAGCTGGAAGGAAATTGGAGAATCTGACATTCCTCCCTTCAGTCAGATCTGGAATAGGCAGCAGAACATTCCGGCACAGATCAAACAGAAATTCAGCATCAAACACTAAACAGAGAGAGAGCCATGTGTTTCCTGGCATGGAATATATTACCTGCCTGTGTATGTGTGAGAGAGAGAGAGAGAGGGGGTGAGCAAGAATGTCTGTGTTTGAACAGAGTGTGAGAGTGTGCGTTAGTGTGTGCGTGTGTGTGTGAGAGAGAGTGTGAGTCTGTGTGTGTGTGAGAGGGAGTGTGGGTCTGTATGTGTGAGCATACATGTGTGTGTGTGTGTGTGTGTGTGAGAGAGAGAGAGTGTGAGTCCGTGTGTGTGTGAGAGGGAGTGTGAGTCTGTGTGTGAGAGGGAGTGTGAGTCTGTGTGTGTGAGTACGTGTGCGTGTGAGAGAGAGTGTGAGTCTGTGTGTGAGAGTGTGCCTGCGTGTGTGTGCACATGTGAGAGTGAGTGTGAGTCTGTGTGTGTGAATGTATGTGTGTGTGTGAGAGTGAGTCTATGCATGTGTGAGAGAGTGCGTGTGCGAGAGAGTGTGAGTGCGAGAGCGTGCGTGCGTGTGAGAATGAGTGTGAGTCTCTGTGAGAGTATGTGTGTGTGAGAGCGTGTGTGAGAGTGTGCATGCGTATGTGTGTGTGTGAGAGTGTGTGTGAGTGTGTGCATGCGTATGTGTGTGAGTGTGTGTGAGAGTGTGCATGCGTGTGTGTGTGAGAGTGTGTGTGAGAGTGTGCATGCGTGTGTGCGTGTGTGTGTGAGAGTGTGTGTGAGAGTGTGCATGCGTATGTGTGTGTGTGTGTGAGTGTGCGTGCGTGTGTGTGTGAGAGTGTGTGTGAGAGTGTGCGTGCGTGCGTGTGTGTGTGAGAGTGTGTGTGAGAGTGTGCATGCGTATGTGTGTGTATGTGTGAGAGTGTGTGTGAGAGTGTGCATGCGTGTGTGCGTGTGTGTGTGAGAGTGTGTGTGAGAGTGTGCATGCGTGTGTGTGTGAGAGTGTGTGTGAGAGTGTGCATGCGTGTGTGTGAGTGTGTGTGTGAGTGTGTGTGTGAGAGTGTGCATGCGTGTGTGTGTGTGAGTGTGTGTGTGTGAGTGTGTGTGTGAGAGTGTGTGTGTGAGAGTGTGCATGCGTATGTGTGTGTGTGAGAGTGTGTGTGAGAGTGTGCATGCGTGTGTGCGTGTGTGTGTGAGAGTGTGTGTGAGAGTGTGCATGCGTATGCGTGTGTGTGTGAGAGTGTGTGTGAGAGTGTGCATGCGTGTGTGTGAGTGTGTGTGTGTGAGTGTGTGTGTGAGAGTGTGCATGCGTGTGTGTGTGTGAGTGTGTGTGTGTGAGTGTGTGTGTGAGAGTGTGCATGCGTATGTGTGTGTGTGTGTGAGAGTGTGTGTGAGAGTGTGCATGCGTGTGTGCGTGTGTGTGTGAGAGTGTGTGTGAGAGTGTGCATGCGTATGCGTGTGTGTGTGAGAGTGTGTGTGAGAGTGCATGCGTATGCGTGTGAGTGTGTGTGTGAGAGAGTGTGCATGCGTGTGTGTGTGTGAGTGTGTGTGTGTGAGTGTGTGTGTGAGAGTGTGCATGCGTATGTGTATTTGTGTGTGTGTGAGAGAGTGAGTGAGTGTAAGAGTGTGCGTGCATGTGACAGTGAGTGTGAGTCTGTGTGAGAGTATGTGTGTGCGCCCTGGGACTGTCTGAATTCTCACACTCTCCGGGACTGTTTGGATCTCCAGTCTCCCTGGGACTGTCCGGAGCCCCAGTCTCCCTGGGACTGTCTGGAGCCTCAGTCTCCCTGGGACTGTCCGGAGCCTCAGTCTCCCTGGGACTGTCTGGATCTCCAGTCTCCCTGGGACTATCCAGAGCCCCAGTCTCCTCGGGACTGTCTGGAGCCTCAGTCTCCCTGGGACTGTCAGGATCTCCAGTCTCCCTGGGACTGTCTGGAGCCCCAGACTCCCTGGGACTGTACGGAACCCCATCTCCCTGGTACTGTCTGGAGCCCCAGACTCCCTGGGACTTTCCGGAGCCCCAATCTCCCCGGGACTGCCCGGAGCTCCAGTCTCCCCGGGACTGTCTGGAGCCCCAGTTTCCCCGGGACTGTCTGGAGCCCCAGTCTCCCCAGGACTGTCTGGAGCCCCAGTCTCCCTGGGAATGTCTTGATCTCCAGTCTCCCTGGGACTATCCAGAGCCCCAGTCTCCCCGGGACTGTCTGGAGCCCCAGTCTCCCCAGGACTGTCTGGAGCCCCAGTCTCCCTGGGAATGTCTTGATCTCCAGTCTCCCGGGACTGTTCCAATCCTCGTCTCCTGGGGACCATCCAGGTGGGGTACCCACCCTGTGCCTTTGCCTCAATAATAAAATATTTTCTCAGAGTTAAAGGTATGAAATGCAAGCAGGAAATTACTTTCTGTAACTCACCGGGGAAGGACTGGCGTCAATTGGAAAATAGAAGATTTTGAAATGTTGAAAGCACCAATAATTTACAAGCAGGATATTTAATTTAAACAGTTATTGCCAAACTAGAGGAGACAAGTACAAAATGTTATATATCTCTCGAAGGATTGGTGATTGGATTAATTTATTTCTCCTCAAGGGAATGGGAGATATAGGAGTAGACTTCCCAAAAAAGCAACAAAGGGAAGTACAATTCACTTCTGTAAGGCGTACGTGATGTTGGGATGTCCCAACGTGCTTTGCAGCTAATGAATTACTTTTGAAGGGTAATCATTGTGAAAACACAGCAGACAGCTCGCTGTATGTCTCGTATCGAGAGTACACTGTGACATTGGTGCGGCACAGTGGCACAGTGGTTAGCACTGCCACCTCACAGCTCCAGGGACCCGGGTTCGATTCCCGGCTTGGGTCGCTGGCTGTGTGGAGTTTACACGTTCTCCCAGTGTCTGCGTTGGCTTCCTCCGGGTGCTCTGGTTTCCTCCCACAGTCCAAAGATATGCGGGTTAGTTGGATTGGCCGTGCCAAATTGCCCCTTAGTGACCCAAGATGTGTAGGTTAGATGGATTAGCCATGGGAAATGTGTGGGGTTACGGGGATAGGATGGAGGGGAGAGGGCCTGGATAAGATACTCTGTCAGAGAGTCAGTGCAGGCTCGATGGGCCGAATGGCCTCTTCTGCAATGTAGGGATTCTATCTCGCCCAGGCCTCTGTGACTATACCTCCCATACTAGTGACCCAGAAGGACAAAGACAGCAGATGGATGGGAGCACCACTAACTCGTAAGATCCCTTCCAGGCCATTCTTTAGCGGAAGAAGTTTCTTCATCGTTGCTGGAATTTGGAACTCCCTATCAGCGCTGCACCTATGCCACGTGGTCTGCCGTCGGTTCACCACGGCTCAGCACCATTCTCTCTTTCTCTCTTTCTCTCTCTCTCTCGAGGGAAATTAGATTCGGGCAATTTGCCAACAGCGTCCACAGCCTGTGAATGAATTCAAAGTCTCATTTCAAAAGCTTAGGAATTCCCCAACAAGCTAGTGTACGGGCGGAATTAAGTCATAAATTTGGGCGTGATGCGACTAGCGGCAATGGTGCCCATTTTCGCGCCCATTCCCATTTCACCAAGAAAAAGAAATCGACGCGAACGGAACTCTGCCCAAAACAGGCAAAACGTCATCTCAATGTCATTGGTGAGCTTCACTCCCAATCATCCCAGCTCACCCGCCTTAACCACCTCATTCGCTGCAGCTGGATCAGTCAGGGAAACACCTCGTGTATAAAAGTCACATTCATGTGATTGAGCAGAGAGGGTGAGCGAGGATGTAAGTCTCGGCTTTCAAACTGCTCCGCTCTGCTTGGCGGCGGGGCAGGTGGGGGAGAGGGTTTCTTGGTGGCCATGTTGCGTTTCATAAGAACATAAGAAATAGGAGCAGGAGTCGGCCATCTAGCCCCTCGAGCCTGCCCCGCCATTCAATAAGATCATGGCTGATCTGAAGTGGATCAGTTCCACTTACCCGCCTGATCTCTATAACCCCTAATTCCCTTACCAATCAGGAATCCATCTATCCGTGATTTAAACACATTCAACGAGGTAGCCTCCACCACTTCAGTGGGCAGAGAATTCCAGAGATTCACCACCCTCTGAGAGAAGAAGTTCCTCCTCAACTCTGTGCTAAACTGACCCCCCTTTATTTTGAGGCTGTGCCCTCTTGTTCTAGTTTCCTTTCTAAGTGGAAAGAATCTCTCCACCTCTACCCTATCCAGCCCCTTCATTATCTTATAGGTCTCTATAAGATTCCCCCCTCAGCCTTCTAAATTCCAACGAGTACAAACCCAATCTGCTCAGTCTCTCCTCATAATCAACACCCCTCATCTCTGGTATCAACCTGGTGAACCTTCTCTGCACTCCCTCCAAGGCCAACATATCCTTCTGCAAATAAGGGGACCAATACTGCACACAGTATTCCAGCTGCGGCCTCACCAACGCCCTGTACAGATGCAGCAAGACATCTCTGCTTTTATATTCTATCCCCCTTGCGATATAGGCCAACATCCCATTTGCCTTCTTGATCACCTGTTGCACCTGCAGACTGGGTTTTTGCGTCTCATGCACAAGGACCCCCAGGTCCCTCTGCACAGCAGCATATTGTAATTTCTTTCCATTTAGATAATAATCCAATTTGCTATTATTTCTTCCAAAGTGAATAACCTCGCATTTGTTAATGTTATACTCCATCTGCCAGATCCTCGCCCACTCACTCAGCCTGTCCAAATCTCTCTGCAGACCTTCTACGCCCTCCACATGATTCACTTTTCCACTTATCTTTGTGTCGTCTGCAAACATTGTTACCCTACACTCAGTCCCCTCCTCCAGATTCAGGGCCCTGCAAGTGCATGGGGGAGTGATGGGGGGTGGGGGGGGGGGGGCTGCTGTTGTTCACGGGGTCTGACTTCGGCCTCTCAAGGCGGACCTGGGTCAGAGCACTGACTTCAGATCTTAGCGCTGACTCTGGGTCCTCGTGCTGGCAGCAGCAAGCACTGTTGGAGGTGGGGTAATGGGCTGGAAACTCTCTGAAGTGGCAATGCTACAGCCTCAGGAGCTGCCTAGCAGCACTGACTGTGGTCATTACTGCATGGGGTCTGGGTGTGTGTTTGTGAGTGAGGGTGGGAGAATTGGGGGGGAGGGATGCTGTGTTGCCACTCTGGTGGCTGTGGGGGGCAGGGGGGGCAGTATGGGAAGTGTGTGTTGCTTGGTGGTGCGTGGAGGGCAGTATGGGAAATGTGTGACGGCTGCCAGAGGCAGGACGTGGCTGCCGTTCGCCCCAAATGGGGGGGGGGGGGGGGGGGCAGGAAGAGGGAGCGGAGACCCCGGCATGTCCACAAGCGAGCGTCCTTCGAACAACTTCGAATGACGTGCCAATTTCAGGAATGGTGAATTGCGAGGTGGAGGCTGACTGGTGCCGGCCACGGAGGTCCCTCCATCCTCTTCCTCCATGGAGCGCTCCGAGCTGTCAGTGGCAGGATGGATGGGAGCAGCCTTGGGGATGGCAAAGCCAGACGGCCCAGATGTGTCGCGGTCCCTTCCTGTAACACGGGACACACAGCTCAATGCAAGGGAGTGAGAGGAATCCGGGCTGCATGCAACTTACTTGAGGTACCTCCATAAAGTGGAGGATTGGCAGGTGCTCACTCCTACACTCCAGCCCGACCATGCTGTTGCTGATGGTCCGCATGTTCTCCTCTCCCGCAAACCCCAGTGCCCGCTCCTCAAAGTGGGTGAGGACGCAGAGCTCTGGCTCACCACCTTCTGTCTTCACCCTCTCCCAGTGGTTATGGGCATTCTCCTCCAAGTAAAGTCAAATAAAATCTGGTAGCACGAGTCCTTCAGGGTTTCAGGGGGTGGCCCTCAGAGGGCAAAGACTGATACTTTTGGTGGGGTGGGGGAGGAGGGAGGTACTTGGGGGGTCAGGGGCTGGAAGCATGCAGGAGGGGGTATCTGGGGGTCATTTAGAGGCAAGATGTTGCATAAGACTAAACACTTATCCTTGTTGCCCGGATTAGGTCATTCCGTTTTTTGCGGCACTGTTTCCTGGTTCTCCTGGCCAGCGCCTTGGCAATAACGCAGGTTGCCACCGCCTCCCAGGCTGCGTTTCCATCCCTTCCTCTGGGGCAGCGTCCTGCTGGGGGGAAGAGGGTCCTCTGCCTTGCTTCCAACACCTCCAGCAACCTGGCCAGGTCAGCATCAGGAAAATTGAGAGCTGTCTTCCTGGAGGCCATTTCTTCCTGCACTGTCTGCCTGCCTGTCCACCCTTGGGGTTTTTATGGAGCTACCCCTGTTAGGGCAGATCAGCTGCAGGCAGTTTGGGTGAGTCACGCACTCCTTACAGTATTCCAGCGAGTTTAAAGCGGTTTGCCTTGTTACCATGGAGGGGAAGTCAAGTCAGCACTTGCAGGTGTGCTGATGGGGGCGGGGGGTGGAGGGATTTGTGCCTCTGTGATGATCAGGGGCAGGGGAGAGAGTGAGGGTCATGCCAGTCATCCATCGGGGTCAGGGGGTGATGAGGGGGTTTTGTGCAAGGGGGTCCAGGGGGTTTGGGGGGCGTTAATGTTGGGGGGGGGGATGGTCCCTGATGTCCGTGGGAGGAGGGGGATGTTGTATCTACACTGGGGAAGGGGGGGGGGTCTGCCATCAGAGCTGTTTTTGTTTATCTTTTGTCGCGCATGCGCAGTTTGTGGCTCCGATCTGAGCTGCTGGCTGTCTGGCAAGTTGTGCCCCACCCACTGCCACTAGTGGCTAGAAACAGTCCAGCCCACTTTTTCAAAGACTGAGTGCATAAGATTCGGCCTAAAACTCACCCGGGAAACGGGTCAGGAACTCTCCCGTTTTCACGCTTGCTGGACACTTGAAAAAAAATCTCGTAAAATTCCACCCAGCATATTTTGTTTTGAAAATGCATCTACACTTTCAGTTTTCTATTGCGCTCTCAAGCTGGTCCACCAGAACAGGTGAGGAAACACCTCCAATCACATGGTCATTGCATTAGAATAAATCCTTCGTCTACACGTGATTCCAGACTCATAGCCGAAGGAAATTTGGCATGTCAGCTACAACTCTCACCAACATTTATATGCACCATAGAAACCAATCTTTCTGGTTGTATCACAGCTTGGTATGGCTCCTGCTCTGCCCAAGACCACAAGGAACTACAAAAGGTCGTGAATGTAGCCCAATCCATCACGCAAACTAGCCTCCCATCCATTGACTCTGTCTACACTTTCGGCTCCCTCGACAAAGCAGCCAGTATAATTAAGGACCCCATGCACCCCGGACATTCTCTCTTCCACCTCCTTCTGTCGGGAAAAAGATACAAAAGTTTGAGGTCACGTACCAACCGACTCAAGAATAATTTCTTCCCTGCTGCTGTCAGACTTTTGAATGGACTTACCATGCATTAAGTTGATCTTTCTCTACACCCTAGCTATGACTGTAACACTACATTCTGCACTCTCTCCTTTCCTTCTCTATGAACGGTATGCTTTGTCGCGCAAGAAACAATCCTTTTCACTATATGCTAATAATAAATCAAATCAAACAACTGTGTTGTGAAATAGCTGAGCAAACCATCCCGTTGCATCAAACTGCTCCAGGTAAACGGGATGACATTTAGTGAAATGGCCCAAAGTCTTATGTTTGATTTTTGATTTGATTTATTATTGTCACATGTATTAACATACAGTGAAAAGTATTGTTTCTTGCGCGCTATACAGACAAAGCATACCGTTCATAGAGAAGAAAATGAGAGAGTGCAGAATGTAGTGTTACAGTCATAGCTCGGGTGTAGAAGAAGATCAACTTAATGCAAGGTAGGTCCATTTAAAAGTCTGACAGCAGCAGGGAAGAAGCTGTTCTTGAGTTGGTTGGTACGTGACCTCAAACTTTTGTATCTTTTTCCCGACGGAAGAAGGTGGAGGAGAGAATGTCCAGGGTGCGTGGGGTCCTTAATTATGTTGGCTGCTTTTCCGAGGCAGCGGGAAGTGTAGACAGAGTCAATGGATGGGAGGCTGGTTTGCGTGATGGATTGGGCTACATTCACGACCTTTTGTAGTTCCTTGTGGTCTTGGGCAGAGCAGTAGCCATAGCAAGCTGTGATACAACGAGAAAGAATGCTTTCTATGGTGCATCTGTAAAGGTTGGTGAGGGTCATAGCTGACATGCCAAATTTTCTTCATCTTCTGAGAAAGTAGAGGCGTTCGTGGGCTTTCTTAACTATAGTGTCAGCATGGGGGGACCAGGACAGGTTGTTGGTGATCTGGACACCTAAAAACCTGAAGCTCTTAACCCTTTCCACTTCGTCCCCGTTGACGTAGGCAGGGGCATGTTCTCCTTTATGCTTCCTAAAGTTGATGACAATCTCCTTCATTTTGTTGACATTGAGGGAGAGATTATTGTCGCTGCACCAGTTCACCAGATCGTCTATCTCATTCCTGTACTCTGCCTCGTCATTGTTTGAGATCTGACCCACTATGGTGGTGTCGTCAGCAAACTTGAAAATTGAATTGGAGGGGAATTTGACCACACAGTCATTGGTGTATAAGGAGTATAGTAGGGGGCTGGGAACACAGCCTTGTGGGGCACCGGTGTTGAGGATGATCGTGGAGGAGGTGTTGTTGCCTATCCTTACTGATTGTGGTCTGTGGGCTAGGAAGTTCAGGATCCAGTCGCAGAGGGAGGTGCCGAGGCCCAGGCCACGGATTTGGAGATGAGTTTCATGGGAATAATGGTGTTGAAGGCTGAGTTGTAGTCAATAAATAGGAGTCTGACATTCGTGTCCTTGTTATCTAAGTGTTCCAGGGTTGAGTGCAGGGCCAGGGAGATTCATGCTAGTCATGAACTGATGGTAATTCATGCCATTCATGAACTGATTCGTGCCATGACTAGCCTTTTGGAGCACATTATGAAGTGTTTTGAAAGGTTAGTCATGGCACGAATCAATTCCAGCCTCCCGGACTACCTGGATCCACTACAGTTTGCCTACCTGTAGGATCTGTAGATCCAGGTAGTCCGGGAGTCTGGAATTGATTTGTGACATGACTAACCTTTCGAAGCACTTCATAATGATGGATGTCTGAGCCACCGACCGATAGACATTGCGGCAGGCTGCTTGGTTTTTCTTAGGTACCGGGATGATGGTCGTCTTCTTGAAGCAGATAGGGACCTCAGATTGTTGTAAAGAGAGGTTGAAGATGTCTGTGAATACGCCCGCCAACTGATCCGCACAGGATCTGAGTGCTCGTCCTAGTACCCCATCCGGGCCAGTCGCTTTCCGTGGGTTGACCTTCGAGAAAGCTGCTCTGACATCTGCAATGGTGACCCCAGATACAGGTTCATCCAGGGCTTCCAGAGTGGAGGGCATGCTCTCGCTGACCTCTTGCTCAAAATGGGCGTAGAATGCATTGAGCTAATCAGGGAGGGGTGCGTTGGAGCCGGCGATTTTACATGTCTTCATCTTGTAGCCTGTTATGTCTTGCAGACCTTTCCATAGTTGACGGGGGTCGGTGTGGCTAACCTGGGACTCTAGCTTGGTCCGGTATTGCCTTTTGGCATCTTTGATGGATCTCTTTAGACCGTATCTGGCTTTCTTGTATAGGTCAGTGTCGCCTGACTTGAACTCCTCAGACCTGGACTTCAGCAAGCAGTGGATATCCCTGTTCATCCATGGTTTCTGGTTGGGGAACACACGGATTTGCTTCTTTGGCACACAGTCTTCTACACACTTACTAATGAAGTCAGTTACTGTAGTGGCGTACTTGTTCAGGCTGGTCGCAGAGTTTTTAAATACTGACCAGTCTACTGACTCTAAGCAGTCTCGTAGGAGATCATCCAATTCCTCAGACCAACATTGCACGACTCTCTTTGATGGATTCTCCCGCTTCAGTTTTTGTTTGTAAGTCGGGAGCAGGAGTACCGCCTTGTGGTCTGATTTGCCAACAAAGCCAATTTGAAGTTTGAAGTGTCCTCACTGTTGCAATGTAGGCAGCTAATTACCGCACAGCAAGATCCCACAAGTAGCAATGTGATGATAATCAGGTAATCTGTTTTTAGAACCATAAAATCACGACAGTGCAGAAAGAGGCCATTCGGCCCATCAAGTCTGCACTGACTCTCCGAAAGTACCACGGGACCTTTTACTCCCCTTCTGAAGGGCGTTACGCGGAGGGTTTAATGTCCCGTCCCAAAGACAGTCGGACACTGCGATGATCGCTCACCGACTGCTCGAGTGGGGTCTGAACTCATGAGCCAGCATTTTACCTTTTTTGTCTAAGTGCTGGGCGGACTTGAAATTGGGAGAGTTTCAGATCCGTCTTTTGGGTGTGTTTTTAGGACCCCCCATACGCACTCTGTCTGCACAATTCGGAGTGACCCTGTTGCTTGCTGCAGAAGCTTGTGGGCGGGGCTTAATGCACCCAGAAAGCCTGCAGAGGGAGGCAGTGCGCATGTGCAGGCCTCTGATGCTGCAATGCACATTAGCAGTAGCTGGACTCTGCTTTGAGGAAGTGACAAAAACGGTTGATGAAGGAATTCTCGAGGAATTAAGGGCGATGGGGAGAGAGCGGGTAAATGGAGTTGAAATCAACCATGGTTGAATGGTGGAGTGGACTCGATGGGCCGAATGGCCTTACTTCCGCTCCTATGTCTTATGGTCTTATGGTCTTATGATGTCATCTATATGGATTTCAGTAAGGCATTTGACAAAGTCCCACATGGCAGGTTGGTTAAGAAGGTTAAGGCTCATGGGATACAAGGAGAAGTGGCTCGATGGGTGGAGAACTGGCTTGGCCATAGGAGACAGAGGGTAGTGGTCGAAGGGTCTTTTTCCGGCTGGAGGTCTGTGACCAGTGGTGTTCCGCAGGGCTCTGTACTAGGACCTCTGCTATTTGTGATATATATAAATGATTTGGAAGACGGTGTAACTGGTGTAATCAGCAAGTTTGCGGATGACACGAAGATGGCTGGAATTGCGGATAGCGAAGAGCATTGTCGGGCAATACAGCAGGATATAGATAGGCTGGAAAATTGGGCGGAGAGGTGGCAGATGGAATTTAATCCGGATAAATGCGAAGTGATGCATTTTGGAAGAAATAATGTAGGGAGGAGTTATACAATAAATGGCAGAGTCATCAGGAGTATAGAAACACAGAGGGACCTAGGTGTGCAAGTCCACAAATCCTTGAAGGTGGCAACACAGGTGGAGAAGGTGGTGAAGAAGGCATATGGTATGCTTGCCTTTATAGGACGGGGTATAGAGTATAAAAGCTGGAGTCTGATGATGCAGCTGTATAGAACGCTGGTTAGGCCACATTTGGAGTACTGCGTCCAGTTCTGGTCGCCGCACTACCAGAAGGACGTGGAGGCATTGGAGAGAGTGCAGAGAAGGTTTACCAGGATGTTGCCTGGTATGGAGGGTCTTAGCTATGAGGAGAGATTGGGTAGACTGGGGTTGTTCTCCTTGGAAAGACGGAGAATGAGGGGAGATCTAATAGAGGTATACAAGATTATGAGGGGTATAGATAGGGTGAACAGTGGGAAGCTTTTTCCCAGGTCGGAGGTGACGATCACGAGGGGTCACGGGCTCAAGCTGAGAGGGGCGAAGTATAACTCAGACATCAGAGGGACGTTTTTTACACAGAGGGTGGTGGGGGCCTGGAATGCGCTGCCAAGTAGGGTGGTGGAGGCAGGCACGCTGACATCGTTTAAGACTTACCTGGATAGTCACATGAGCAGCCTGGGAATGGAGGGATACAAACGATTGGTCTAGTTGGACCAAGGAGCGGCACAGGCTTGGAGGGCCGAAGGGCCTGTTTCCTGTGCTGTACTGTTCTTTGTTCTTTGTTTGTTCTGACAGACAAAGAGAGAGCTGTGAGGCTCCTGCTAATGCAGGCTGCCTGAAGCAGCTCCCCCCTTTCCCCACAATCGCGGGGGCCCGTGGCCCGAGACACAACTGCCGCTGACCCCCCTGCTGCCCAGATCGATTGTGGACCCCTCCCACCCCCAATGATTGTGGCCCCGGTGCCATCCTCCCATCGATCGCTGCAGAGTAGCAGCGGGCCCCCTCTCCCTCCCTCCCCTCACCGACCGCTGCAGAGTAGCTGTGGGCCCCTTCCCCATTAGCCCCGTTGCCCACTGGCCCCTCCCCCATTAGCCCCGTTGCCCACTAGCCCCTCCCCATTAGCCACTCCCCCACTGGCCCCTCCCCATTAGCCACTCCCCCACTGGCACTGCCCCACTGGCTCTGCCCCACTGGCCCCTCCCCATTAGCCACTCCCCCACTGGCTCTGCCCCACTGGCTCTGCCCCACTGGCCCCTCCCCCATTAGCCCCTCCCCCACTGGCCCGGCCCCGCTGGCTCTGCCCTACTGGCCCCTCCCCCCATTAGCCCCTCTCCTGGCAGTGCCCGTTCGCCATTGCCCAGGTGCCCGATGGGCCTTGCCCAGGGTGGCAGTGCCAGACTGGCACAGCCCAAGGGGCACCCCCTTCCTTGCCCTCGGGCTCCCCTAGGGGGGCTTCAATGGCCTTCGGTTCCACTGGCGATGCCAAGTCGACTACTCCCCGTTCATGGGGCGTGAACCTTTACCAGCGAGGTCATAAAGGGGGATGGGGCCCGGACGATCGAGCGCCGGGCCCGTTAAGCAGATATAAAACAGCATTTAAATAAATTTAAATACATTAACCTGCCTCTCGCCCACTTCCAGCGAGAGGCTGACCGTGCTGGAAATCTGACACTCCGAAAATGCCGCCGGTCTGGGAAAACCGGCGCCAATTGCGCCAATCGCTTTGCTTTATGGTTGGTTCGGGCCCAAAAATGAGCACAACGCAACGGTGAAATCCTGGCCAATGATCTTATGACCCAGGGCCAGTGGGCTGGGAATTCTTGTTAAGAGGAATACAAGCAGTCAGCATCGCGTCGTGTGTCTGGAGAGTGTATCTGCTGGTGTCAGGGTGAGGTCAGTCTCTGCCATCATTCTTGGCTGGATAATCTCCCAGTTGTCACTGTACAGAATCACATGTGAATAACGGAGATTTTGTCAACTCGCTGGGAGGCTTTCACGGTCTCCGGTGGCCAGAGTTTTTAGCCCGGGTGAATACGTGCCTCAGAGCGATGAGCAGCTCCAGTATAAACACTGTGACCACCATCAGCGCACAGACATCAATAGTTCAAGGAGAGGGCATCAACACCTTCTCCAGGAGAGTCGAAGCAAATATCAGCCCTGTCATCATGTATCTGTGTGCATGTTTCAACATGCCTCTGTGTGTTTTAGTGTGTATCTGTGTCTAAATGCATGTATTTTGGCATGGATCTGTGTGTGTATGTATCTTCCTAGAACAGAATCCCTACAGTACAGAAGGAGGCCATTCGGCCCATCGAGTCCATACTGACCACAATCCCACCTTGGCCCTATTCCCGTAACCCCATGCATTTACCCTGCTAACTCTCCCCTGACGCTAAGGGGCAATTTAGCACGGCCAATCAAACTAACTCGCACATCTTTGGAGCGTGGGAGGAAACCGGAGCACCCGGAGGAAACCCACACAGACACGGGGAGAACGTGCACAGTGACCCAAGCCGGGAATCGAACCCGGGTCCCTGGCGCTGTGAAGCAGCAGTGCTAACCGCTGTGCCACCGTGTCGCCCATAATGTGTATATGTGTATATAGCTGTGTGTGTATATATCTGTGTGTGTGTATCTGTGTGTTTTAATGTCTATCTGTGTGTGTATATGTCTGTGTATATCTGTGTGTTTTAGTGTGTGTGTCTGTGTTTTTTAAATTCATTCGTGGGACATGGGCATTGCTGGCTGGCCAGTACTGCATGTGTATATCTGTGTGTGTTTTAGTGTGTTTCTGTGTGTATCTGTCTGTGTGTGCTTTAGTGTGTATCCGTGTGTATATCTGCATGTGCTTTAGTGTGTATCCATGTGTATATCTGTATGTCTGTTTTAGTGTGTTTCTGTGTGTATATCTGTGTATCTGTGTGTGTGCGTTAGTGTGTATCCGTGTGTATATCTGTGTGTTTTAGTGTGTTTCTGTGTGTATATCTGTGTATCTGTGTGTGTGCTTTAGTGTGTATCCGTGTGTATATCTGTGTGTGTTTTAGTGTGTTTCTGTGTGTATATCTGTGTATCTGTGTGTGTGTGCTTTAGTGTGTATCCGTGTGTATATCTGCGTGTGCTTTAGTGTGTATCCGTGTGTATATCTGTATGTCTGTTTTAGTGTGTATCCGTGCGTATATCTGTGTGTCTGTTTTAGTGTGTTTCTGTGTGTATATCTGTGTATCTGTGTGCGTGTTTTAGTGCATTTCTGTGTGTATATCTGTGTATCTGTATGTGTTTTAGTGTGTTTCTGTGTGTATATCTGTGTATCTGTGTGTCTGTTTTAGTATGTTTCTGTGTGTAAATCTGTGTATCTGTGTGTGTGTTTTAGTGTGTTTATGTGTGTATATCTGTGTATCTGTATGTGTTTTAGTGTGTTTCTGTGTGTATATCTGTGTATCTGTGTGTCTGTTTTAGTATGTTTCTGTGTGTAAATCTGTGTATCTGTGTGTGTGTTTTAGTGTGTTTATGTGTGTATATCTGTGTATCGGTGTGTCTGTTTTAGTATGTTTCTGTGTAAATCTGTGTATCTGTGTGTGTGTTTTAGTGTGTTTATGTGTGTATATCTGTGTATCTGTATGTGTTTTAGTGTGTTTCTGTGTGTATACCTGTGTATCTGTGTGTCTGTTTTAGTATGTTTCTGTGCGTAAATCTGTGTATCTGTGTGTATGTTTTAATATGTTTCTGTGTGTAAATCTGTGTATCTGTGTGTGTGCTGTAGTGTTTTGTGTGTGTGTATCTGTGTGTGTGCTGTAGTGTGTATCTGTGTGTGTATCTGTGTGTGTGCTGTAGTGTTTTCTGTGTGTGTATCTGTGTGTGTACTGTAGTGTTTTCTGTGTGTGTATCTGTGTGTGTGCTGTAGTGTTTTCTGTGTGTGTATCTGTGTGTGTACTGTAGTGTTTTGTGTGTGTGTATCTATGTGTGTATCTGTGTGTGTGCTGTAGTGTTTTCTGTGTGTGTATCTGTGTGTGTGCTGTAGTGTTTTCTGTGTGTGTATCTGTGTGTGTATCTGTGTGTGTGCTGTAGTGTTTTGTGTGTGTGTATCTATGTGTGTATCTGTGTGTGTACTGTAGTGTTTTCTGTGTGTGTATCTGTGTGTGTACTGTAGTGTTTTCTGTGTGTGTATCTGTGTGTGTGCTGTAGTGTTTTCTGTGTGTGTATCTGTGTGTGTATCTGTGTGTGTATCTGTGTATCTGTGTGTGTATCTGTGTGTGTGCTGTAGTGTTTTCTGTGTGTGTATCTGTGTGTGTGCTGTAGTGTTTTCTGTGTGTGTATCTGTGTGTGTGCTGTAGTGTTTTCTGTGTGTGTATCTGTGTGTGTGCTGTAGTGTTTTCTGTGTGTGTATCTGTGTGTGTACTGTAGTGTTTTCTGTGTGTGTATCTGTGTGTGTACTGTAGTGTTTTCTGTGTGTGTATCTGTGTGTGTACTGTAGTGTTTTCTGTGTGTGTATCTGTGTGTGTGCTGTAGTGTTTTCTGTGTGTGTTTCTGTGTGTGTGCTGTAGTGTTTTCTGTGTGTGTATCTGTGTGTGTGCTGTAGTGTTTTCTGTGTGTGTATCTGTGTGTGTGCTGTAGTGTTTTCTGTGTGTGTATCTGTGTGTGTACTGTAGTGTTTTCTGTGTGTGTATCTGTGTGTGTACTGTAGTGTTTCCTGTGTGTGTATCTGTGTGTGTACTGTAGTGTTTTCTGTGTGTGTATCTGTGTGTGTACTGTAGTGTTTTCTGTGTGTGTATCTGTGTGTGTGCTGTAGTGTTTTCTGTGTGTGTATCTGTGTGTGTACTGTAGTGTTTTCTGTGTGTGTATCTGTGTGTGTGCTGTAGTGTTTTCTGTGTGTGTATCTGTGTATCTGTGTGTGTGCTGTAGTGTTTTCTGTGTGTGTATCTGTGTATCTGTGTGTGTGCTGTAGTGTTTTCTGTGTGTGTATCTGTGTGTGTGCTGTAGTGTTTTCTGTGTGTGTATCTGTGTGTGTACTGTAGTGTTTTGTGTGTGTGTATCTGTGTGTGTGCTGTAGTGTTTTCTGTGTGTGTATCTGTGTGTGTACTGTAGTGTTTTGTGTGTGTGTATCTGTGTGTGTACTGTAGTGTTTTCTGTGTGTGTATCTGTGTGTGTGCTGTAGTGTTTTCTGTGTGTGTATATGTGTGTGTATCTGTGTATCTGTGTGTATCTGTGTGTGTGCCGTAGTGTTTTCTGTGTGTGTATCTGTGTGTGCTGTGGTGTTTTCTGTATATGTATCTCGGGTCACTGTCTGTGTGGAGTTTGCACATTCTCCTCGTGTCTGCGTGGGTTTCCTCCGGGTGCTCCGGTTTCCTCCCACAGTCCAAAGATGTGCGGGTTAGGTTGATTGGCCAGGTTAAAAATTGCCCCTTAGAGTCCTGGGATGCGTAGGTTAGAGGGATTAGCGGGTAGATGTGTGGGGATAGGGCCTGGGTGGGATTGTGGTCGGTGCAGACTCGATGGGCCGAATGGCCTCCTTCTGCACTGTAGGGTTTCTATGATTTCTATCTATGATCTGTGTGTGTGCTGTAGTGTTTTCTGTGTGTGTATCTGTGTGTGTATCTGTGTGTGTGCTGTAGTGTTTTCTGTGTGTGTATCTGTGTGTGTGCTGTAGTGTGTATCTGTGTGTGTATCTGTGTGTGTGCTGTAGTGTTTTCTGTGTGTGTATCTGTGTGTGTGCTGTAGTGTGTATCTGTGTGTGTATCTGTGTGTGTGCTGTAGTGTGTATCTGTGTGTGTATCTGTGTGTGTGCTGTAGTGTTTTCTGTGTGTGTATCTGTGTGTGTGCTGTAGTGTTTTCTGTGTGTGTATCTGTGTGTGTATCTGTGTGTGTGCTGTAGTGTTTTCTGTGTGTGTATCTGTGTGTGTGCTGTAGTGTGTATCTGTGTGTGTATCTGTGTGTGTGCTGTAGTGTTTTCTGTGTGTGTATCTGTGTGTGTGCTGTAGTGTGTATCTGTGTGTGTATCTGTGTGTGTGCTGTAGTGTGTATCTGTGTGTGTATCTGTGTGTGTGCTGTAGTGTTTTCTGTGTGTGTATCTGTGTGTGTGCTGTAGTGTTTTCTGTGTGTGTACCTGTGTGTGTGTTCTGGTGTTTTCTGTGTGTGTATCTGTGTGTGTATCTGTGTGTGTATCTGTGTGTGTGCTGTAGTGTTTTCTGTGTGTGTATCTGTGTATCTGTGTGTGTGCTGTAGTGTTTTCTGTGTGTGTATCTGTGTGTGTGCTGTAGTGTTTTCTGTGTGTGTATCTGTGTATCTGTGTGTGTGCTGTAGTGTTTTCTGTGTGTGTATCTGTGTATCTGTGTGTGTGCTGTAGTGTTTTCTGTGTGTGTATCTGTGTGTGTGCTGTAGTGTTTTCTGTGTGTGTATCTGTGTATCTGTGTGTGTGCTGTAGTGTTTTCTGTGTGTGTATCTGTGTGTGTGCTGTAGTGTTTTCTGTGTGTATATCTGTGTATCTGTGTGTGTGCTGTAGTGTTTTCTGTGTGTGTGCTGTAGTGTTTTCTGTGTGTGTATCTGTGTGCGTGCTGTAGTGTTTTCTGTGTGTGTATCTGTGTATCTGTGTGTGTGCTGTAGTGTTTTCTGTGTGTATATCTGTGTATCTGTGTGTGTGCTGTAGTGTTTTCTGTGTGTGTGCTGTAGTGTTTTCTGTGTGTGTATCTGTGTGTGTGCTGTAGTGTTTTCTGTGTGTGTATCTGTGTGTGTGCTGTAGTGTTTTCTGTGTGTGTATCTGTGTGTGTGCTGTAGTGTTTTCTGTGTGTGTATCTGGGTGTGTGCTGTAGTGTTTTCTGTGTGTGTATCTGTGTGTGTGCTGTAGTGTTTTCTGTGTGTGTATCTGTGTGTGTGCTGTAGTGTTTTCTGTGTGTGTATCTGTGTGTGTGCTGTAGTGTTTTCTGTGTGTGTATCTGTGTGTGTGCTGTAGTGTTTTCTGTGTGTGTATCTGTGTGTGTATCTGTGTGTGTGCTGTAGTGTTTTCTGTGTGTGTATCTGTGTGTGTGCTGTAGTGTTTTCTGTGTGTGTATCTGTGTGTGTATCTGTGTGTGTGCTGTAGTGTTTTCTGTGTGTGTGTTTTAGTGTTTTCTGTGTGTGTATCTGTGTGTGTGCTGTAGTGTTTTCTGTGTGTGTGTTTAAGTGTTTTCTGTGTGTGTGTTTTAGTGTTTTCTGTGTGTATCTGTGTGTGTGTTTTAGTGTTTTCTGTGTGTGTATCTGTGTGTATGTCTGTGTGTGTGCTGTAGTGTGTTTCTGTGTTTATCTGTGTGTGTATCTGTGTGTGTGCTGTAGTGTTTTCTGTGTGTGTGTTTTAGTGTTTTCTGTGTGTGTATCTGTGTGTGTGTTTTAGTGTTTTCTGTGTGTATCTGTGTGTGTGTTTTAGTGTTTTCTGTGTGTGTATCTGTGTGTATGTCTGTGTGTGTGCTGTAGTGTGTTTCTGTGTTTATCTGTGTGTGTATCTGTGTGTGTGCTGTAGTGTTTTCTGTGTGTGTATCTGTGTGTGTGCTGTAGTGTTTTCTGTGTGTGTATCTGTGTGTGTGCTGTAGTGTTTTCTGTGTGTGTATCTGTGTGTGTGCTGTAGTGTTTTCTGTGTGTGTATCTGTGTGTGTGCTGTAGTGTTTTCTGTGTGTGTGTTTAAGTGTTTTCTGTGTGTGTATCTGTGTGTGTGTTTTAGTGTTTTCTGTGTGTATCTGTGTGTGTGTTTTAGTGTTTTCTGTGTGTGTATCTGTGTGTATGTCTGTGTGTGTGCTGTAGTGTTTTCTGTGTGTGTATCTGTGTGTGTGTATCTGTGTGTGTGCTGTAGTGTTTTCTGTGTGTGTATCTGTGTGTGCATCTGTGTGTGTGCTGTAGTGTTTTCTGTGTGTTTATCTGTGTGTGTATCTGTGTGTGTACTGTAGTGTTTTCTGTGTGTGTGTTTAAGTGTTTTCTGTGTGTGTATCTGTGTGTGTGTTTTAGTGTTTTCTGTGTGTATCTGTGTGTGTGTCTGTGTGTGTGCTGTAGTGTGTTTCTGTGTTTATCTGTGTGTGTATCTGTGTGTGTGCTGTAGTGTTTTCTGTGTGTGTATCTGTGTGTGTATCTGTGTGTGTGCTGTAGTGTTTTCTGTGTGTGTATCTGTGTGTGTGCTGTAGTGTTTTCTGTGTGTGTATCTGTGTGTGTACTGTAGTGTTTTCTGTGTGTGTGTTTTAGTGTTTTCTGTGTGTGTGTCTGTGTGTGTGCTGTAGTGTTTTCTGTGTTTATCTGTGTGTGTATCTGTGTGTGTGCTGTAGTGTTTTCTGTGTGTGTATCTGTGTGTGTATCTGTGTGTGTGCTGTAGTGTTTTCTGTGTGTGTATCTGTGTGTGTGCTGTAGTGTTTTCTGTGTGTGTATCTGTGTGTGTGCTGTAGTGTTTTCTGTGTGTGTATCTGTGTGTGCTGTAGTGTTTTCTGTGTGTGTATCTGTGTGTGTGCTGTAGTGTTTTCTGTGTGTGTATCTGTGTGTGTGCTGTAGTGTTTTCTGTGTGTGTATCTGTGTGTGTACTGTAGTGTTTTCTGTGTGTGTGTTTTAGTGTTTTCTGTGTGTGTATCTGTGTGTGTATCTGTGTGTGTGCTGTAGTGTTTTCTGTGTGTGTATCTGTGTGTGTGCTGTAGTGTTTTCTGTGTGTGTATCTGTGTGTGTGCTGTAGTGTTTTCTGTGTGTGTATCTGTGTGTGTGCTGTAGTGTTTTCTGTGTGTGTATCTGTGTGTGTGTCTGTGTGTGTGCTGTAGTGTGTTTCTGTGTTTATCTGTGTGTGTATCTGTGTGTGTGCTGTAGTGTTTTCTGTGTGTGTATCTGTGTGTGTGCTGTAGTGTTTTCTGTGTGTGTATCTGTGTGTGTATCTGTGTGTGTGCTGTAGTGTTTTCTGTGTGTGTATCTGTGTGTGTATCTGTGTGTGTGCTGTAGTGTTTTCTGTGTGTGTATCTGTGTGTGTGCTGTAGTGTTTTCTGTGTGTGTATCTGTGTGTGTGTTTTAGTGTTTTCTGTGTGTGTATCTGTGTGTGTATCTGTGTGTGTGCTGTAGTGTTTTCTGTGTGTGTATCTGTGTGTGTACTGTAGTGTTTTCTGTGTGTGTGTTTAAGTGTTTTCTGTGTGTGTATCTGTGTGTGTGTTTTAGTGTTTTCTGTGTGTATCTGTGTGTGTATCTGTGTGTATCTGTGTGTATCTGTGTGTATCTGTGTGTGTGTTTTAGTGTTTTCTGTGTGTGTATCTGTGTGTGTGTCTGTGTGTGTGCTGTAGTGTGTTTCTGCGTTTATCTGTGTGTGTATCTGTGTGTGTGCTGTAGTGTTTTCTGTGTGTGTATCTGTGTGTGTATCTGTGTGTGTGCTGTAGTGTTTTCTGTGTGTGTATCTGTGTGTGTGCTGTAGTGTTTTCTGTGTGTGTATCTGTGTGTGTATCTGTGTGTGTGCTGTAGTGTTTTCTGTGTGTGTATCTGTGTGTGTATCTGTGTGTGTGCTGTAGTGTTTTCTGTGTGTGTATCTGTGTGTGTATCTGTGTGTGTGCTGTAGTGTGTTTCTGTGTTTATCTGTGTGTGTATCTGTGTGTGTGCTGTAGTGTTTTCTGTGTGTGTATCTGTGTGTGTACTGTAGTGTTTTCTGTGTGTGTATCTGTGTGTGTGTCTGTATGTGTGCTGTAGTGTGTTTCTGTGTTTATCTGTGTGTGTATCTGTGTGTGTGCTGTAGTGTTTTCTGTGTGTGTATCTGTGTGTGTGCTGTAGTGTTTTCTGTGTGTGTATCTGTGTGTGTGCTGTAGTGTTTTCTGTGTGTGTATCTGTGTGTGTATCTGTGTGTGTGCTGTAGTGTTTTCTGTGTGTGTATCTGTGTGTGTATCTGTGTGTGTGCTGTAGTGTGTATCTGTGTGTGTATCTGTGTGTGTGTCTGTGTGTGTGCTGTAGTGTTTTCTGTGTGTGTATCTGTGTGTGTGCTGTAGTGTTTTCTGTGTGTGTATCTGTGTGTGTGCTGTAGTGTTTTCTGTGTGTGTATCTGTGTGTGTATCTGTGTGTGTGCTGTAGTGTTTTCTGTGTGTGTATCTGTGTGTGTGCTGTAGTGTTTTCTGTGTGTGTATCTGTGTGTGTATCTGTGTGTGTGCTGTAGTGTGTATCTGTGTGTGTATCTGTGTGTGTGCTGTAGTGTTTTCTGTGTGTGTATCTGTGTGTGTACTGTAGTGTTTTCTGTGTGTGTATCTGTGTGTGTGCTGTAGTGTTTTCTGTGTGTGTATCTGTGTGTGTATCTGTGTGTGTGCTGTAGTGTTTTCTGTGTGTGTATCTGTGTGTGTATCTGTGTGTGTGCTGTAGTGTGTATCTGTGTGTGTATCTGTGTGTGTGCTGTAGTGTTTTCTGTGTGTGTATCTGTGTGTGTGCTGTAGTGTTTTCTGTGTGTGTATCTGTGTGTGTGCTGTAGTGTTTTCTGTGTGTGTATCTGTGTGTGTGCTGTAGTGTTTTCTGTGTGTGTGTTTTAGTGTTTTCTGTGTGTGTATCTGTGTGTGTGCTGTAGTGTTTTCTGTGTGTGTATCTGTGTGTGTGCTGTAGTGTTTTCTGTGTGTGTATCTGTGTGTGTACTGTAGTGTTTTCTGTGTGTGTGTTTTAGTGTTTTCTGTGTGTGTATCTGTGTGTGTGCTGTAGTGTTTTCTGTGTGTGTGTTTTAGTGTTTTCTGTGTGTGTATCTGTGTGTGTGCTGTAGTGTTTTCTGTGTGTGTGTTTTAGTGTTTTCTGTGTGTGTATCTGTGTGTGTGCTGTAGTGTTTTCTGTGTGTGTATCTGTGTGTGTCCTTAATGTTCAGTAACTGCGTTGTCGCTATTTCAGAATTTACACTGATGTGCCGATTTTTATATTGTAACGTAAAATGAAAAGATTCCAAATATAGATGCCAAGAATGTTTTTGATGGGTGCAATTAACAACACAGTTTGCATGTAAAAAGCACACTTGTACATCGCACCTCAGCCGTTGCCACAGCAACAGCACCATCTTCTTAAAAAACTGACAAGCAACTTAGCAAAGTATTACTGACATTTTTAAAAGGTGTCTGAAAGTGTGTATTAATTAGCAGACGTTTTAATTGCGGAATGAATTCCCAGTTCAGTATTTTGCCAAACTATTGCAGCAGCTTAATTATTTTGTTTTTGAAGAAATTGAATCCTGTAATTTTTTTAAATGCCATTTGATTAATGGATATTAAACATTGGCTGCTACTGTACAATTATATCCACATTTACAAATGAGCCAATCTGCTCAGGAAGGCTTTTGGTCGATTAGCTTTTTCAACACATCAACCAGGCAGCTTTATAGTGCTTTGCCTGGTCTATAGTTTGAATTCAATAATCTGCACTGTGTTATTGTCGTGGTAAAGTAATGAGTGTAGCTACCCAGTTACATATCCGACTGCAACCTACTCCGTAACCCCCTCCACCCCTACAACCTCCACCCGTGATCTTTGCACTCCTCCAATTTTGCTCCCACGTGCATCCTGCACTTACTTCCCCTCACCTGTTGTCGAGTGAGACTTCATCTCATCCCAAGCTCTGGAATTCCCCCTTGTAATATCACGGAAGGGGTGGCGACCACCGGGTGAGATTCATAGAATGACATTCATGGAATCCCTACAGTGCAGAAGGAGGCCATTCGGCCCATCGAGTCTGCACCGACCACAATCCCACCCCAGGCCCGAATCCCGTAACCCCACATATTTACCCTGCCAATCCCCCCTGACACTATGGGTCAATTTAGCACGGTCAATCAACCTCACCCGCACATCTTCAGACAGTGGAAGGAAACCGGAGCACCCGGAGGGGCGAATGGGCAAACTCCGCACAGACAGTGACCCAAGCCGGGAATTGAACCCGGATCCCTGGCGCTGTGAGGCAGCAGTGCTAACCACTGTGCCACCATGCCGCCCATGGATTGATGAAAGAAATATTCATTAACAGAGAGTGAGAAAGATGCTACCGATTACTCCCACTCCAGCTCCTACACTGCCTGGGACAGCCCGCCCTTACCCCCAGGATTCGCATGCGCCAGTTCAATTGGCTGAACGGGTTACATGAACCTCTGAAACCTCACCCCTTAAAAGGACTCGCTACTACACCTACCTAAACCTCACTGCCTCTCAGTGCTTCCATCGCCTTCTCAGGATGCTTCTTTAAAATGACCTCTAACCAAGCTTTTGCCAACTATCCCAACATAGAATCCCTACAATACAGAAGGAGACTATTCGGCCCATCAAGTTGGCACCAACAACAATCTCAACCAGGCCCCATCCCCCTAACTTATTTATCCCGCTAATCCCACTGACACTAAGGGGCAATTTGGCACGGCCAATCCATCTAACCTACACATCTTTGGACTGTAGGAGGAAACCAGAGCACCCAGAGGAAACCCACACAGACACGGGGAGAACGTGCAGACTCCACACAGACAGTGACCTGAGGCTGGTATCGAACCTGGGTCCCTGTTTTGAAGTTTATTTATCAGTGTCACAAGTAGGCTTACATTAATACTGCAATGAAGTTACTGTGAAAATCCCCTAGTTGCCACACTCCGGTGCCTATTCGGGTACACTGAGGTGGCACGGTGGCACAAGGATTAGCACTGCTCCCTCACAACGCCAGGGACCCGTGTTCAATTCCTGGCTTGGGTCACTGTCTGTGTGGAGTTTGCATGTTCTCCCCGTGTCTGCGTGGGTTTCCTCCAGGTGCTCCGGTTTCCTCCCACAGTCTGAAAGACGTGCTGGTTAGGTTCATTGACCCGAACAGGCGCTGGTGTGTGGCGACTTGAGGAATTTCACAATAACTTCATTGCAGTGTAAGACTCACTTGTGACTAATAAATAAACTTTAAATAATAAATAAACTTTACTGAGGGAGAATTTAGCATGGCCAATGCACCTAACCAGCATGTCTTTCGGACTGGGGGAAGAAACCGGAACACCCAGAGGAAACCCACGCAGACACGGGGAGAACGTGCAGACTCCGCACAGTGACCCAAGCCGAGAATTGAATCTGGGTCCCTGTGATGACTTCAGCCAGACTAATGAGGTTGGCTTGCTAGAGTATGAACATCCTGATGAGTCCTAATTGATGGTTAAATCAGGGAGCCTCATGCTCCTTGTTTAAAGCAGGTGTGTCAGACTCCCAGCCTGCATTCAGCAGGGAGCAACTGGAGAGCTGGCTGAGTACAGATGTATGGTGTAAATAAAGTAACTTGGTGACGGGACTTTCGCCTCCGTGGAGTTATTACAGTCCCTGGCGCTGTGAGGCAACAGTGCTAACCACTGTGCCGCCCACATCTCATTCTTTGACTCTGAGTCACACGTTGTTTGATAATGCCCCTGTGAAGCACATCGGGATGTTTTGCTAAAGCAGTGGCACAATGCAAATGCAAATTGATCGTTAGAAAGTACTGCAGAGTTTTCGCAGCAACTCAGCAAAGCTCCTCCGACAGCACCTTCCAAACCCAAAGCCTCTACTACCTTAAACGGATAAGGGCAGGGGTCCAATGGGAACACCACAACCTGCAAGTTCCAATCCAAATCACACACCATCCTGACTTGAATAGAGGAGGTGGTGCCATGCTGGTACTGTCACTGGAACCTGTTGGACTTTAACCTGGTGTTGTTAAACTTCTTACTGGAATCTACTCCAGAGACCCAGGGTAATTCTCTGGGGATTGGGGTTCAAATCCCACCATGGCAGATGGTGACATTTCAATACAAACTGGAATTAAAAGTCTAATGTTGACGGCGAAACCATTATCAATTATCGTAAAAACCCACCTGTCCCTTTAGGGAAGGAAATCTGCTGTCCTCACCCGGCCTGGTCTACATGTGACTCCAGATCTGCAATAATGCAATTGGCTCTTAACTGCCCCCTGAAATGGTGGAGCAAGCCACTCAATTCAAGGGGCAATGAGGGATGGGCAATAAACGCCGGCCCAGCCAACGATACCTCCATCCCATGAGTGAATGTAAGAAATATATCGGCCGTTCCGTCACTGTCGCTAGGTCAAAATCCTGGAAGCTCCTCCCTAACAGCACTGCGGATGTACCTACACCACATAGACTGCAGCGATTCAAAAAGGCAGCTCACCACCTGAGATATAAAGTTAGTCTCTGTGGTGAACCATAGATGGTTAGCACTATGGGGACTTGTACATATGTTACTCTGCTTGCTGTTGGGGTTAGGGTTGGGGTGTTCTACCTGTTGGTATTGTTCTGTGGTACACTCCGGTTGGCTCCGCCTTCCTATAGGGGTATAAAGGTCACTGCACTTCCTAGTGACCCTTTAGTCTAGGATTGTATGGTTAAACAGTATGCTCTATTCTTGTTGCTAATAAAAGCCTTTATTTCCCGAGTACGATCGAGCATCTCGAGTGAATTAATCGCGCATCAGTCTCAGTAATAGTGACCATGACAATTATCATTGATTGTTGTCAAAACCACCTCCCTTTGGGAAAGAAATTTGCTATCTTTTTCCCTGCTGCCATCAGACTTTTGAATGGACCTGCCTCGCATTAAGCTGATCTTTGTCTACACCCGAGCTACGACTGCAACACTACATTCTGCACTCTCTCCTTTCTTTTATGAACAGCATGCTTTGTATAGCGTGCAAGAAACAATACTTTTCACTCTATACTAATACATGTGACAATAATAAATCAAATTATTATATCAATAACATCAAATAGAGGGATATGGGCCAAACGTGGGCAATTGGGACTAGCTAAGTGGTTAAACAAAGGGGTGGTATGGACAAGTCGGGCCAAAAGGCCTGTTTCCCTGCTGTAAAACTCTATGACTCAATGACTCTAAATCAAATCAAATCAAATCACCACCTTCTCGAGGGCAATTAGAGATGGGCAACAGACGCTGGCCTAGCCAGTGATGCCCCGATCCCATGAATACAGCACCGAGATGCACGGTGGCACAGTGGCTAGCGCTGCTGTCTCACGGTGCCAGGGATCCAGGTTCGAATCCCGGCTTGGGTCACTGTCTGTGTGGAGTTTGCACATTCTCCCCGTGTCTGCGTGGGTTTCCTCCGGGTGCTCCGGTTTCCTCCCACAGTCCAAAGATGTGCGGGTTAGGTGGATTGGCCATGCTTTATTGCCCCTTAGTGTCAGAGGGACGTAAATGTGTGGGGTTATGGGAATAGGACTTGGGTGGGATTGTTGTCAGCGCAGTCTTGATGGGCCGAATGGCCTCCTTCTGCACTGAAGGATTCTATGAAATGGGCCACTTGGCCCATCAGACCTGTGCTGGTGCATTTATGCTCCACATGAGCCCCCTCCTTTATCTCAGCCAATGGCATATCTCTCTCTCTCTATCAGGCATACTAGCCCCCCCCCCCCGCCACCCCTCCCCCGAATGTACCGACACCTTCCATCTCAGCCACCCCCCGAGTTCCACATTCTAACCACTCCCTGGGTGAAGATGTTTCTCCGGAGTATTCTGCTGGATTTATCAGCCTTACGCTGATGGCCCCTTGCTCGTGGTCTCTCCCCCCCCTACCCCCCCCCCCCCCCCTCACCCCTCCCGGCAATTGGGAAACATCTTTTTCTGCACTGAGATTGTAACTGCCCCGATCTGCATTAAACAGCTCAGGCGTGAATTGGGTGGCACCAGCTTCTGATGCAGCAGAAACAACATCTGCTGCAGTCTAAACGCTTCCAGATGTGCGACACGTGCAGTGGTTAGCGAGCTCTCGGCTGCACACACGGAGCTGGCTGAGAAATTCTCTAATTCTGAAAAAATGTCCTTTTTTTTTTCCGAATCGAGGAAGCAGTCATTCCCTGATGTTGACGAGGGTACATTTGCTCCAAGTGAGTAATACAGCCGGCAAGGTCCCAATTTCCTGACTGAGCCGATATGAACAGAATGAGGAGCAGGAGGAGGCCATTCGGCCCCTCGAGCCTGCTCCGCCATTCATTATGGTCATGGCTGATTTCCGATCTCCATCTCACCTTCCCGCAGTATCCCACAATTCCTCAGATTCCAAAAATCGATCGATAAAACCCTGAACATGCTCAGTGACTGATTGTCTAATTATACTCCCACAGTGGAGAAGGAGGCCATCCGGCCCATCGAGCCTGCACTGACCACAATCCCAACCAACGCCATCCCCACAGCCCCATGCATTTCCCCCAGCTAGTTCCCCCTGACACCAAGGGGTAATTTAGCACGGCCAATCCACCTGACCCGCCTAACAGTGCCAGCCCCTATGTTGATAGACTGGAGAAGCTGGGATTGTTGTCTTCAGAACAGAGCAGGAGAAGGTTTTGTCAAGGTGTTCAAAATCATGGAAGCTTCTGATGGAGTATTTAAAGAGGAACTTGTTCTAATGGCTGATGGATCGGTGACCAAAGGGCCTGGATTTAAGGGGATTTGTAAATGAACCAGAGACAGCATGAGGAAAAGTAAGTTCTGGAATGCAGTGTTTGACAGGATGACAGAAGCAGATTCAATAATAAATTTCAACAGACATCAGATAGCCACGAGAAGGAATAATAATTGTGGCACAATGGAGAGAAAGCAGGGAAGCTGATTGATTAACAACAGAGAAAGCTGGAAAAACTCAACAGGATAGGTGGCACGGGAGGAAACCCACGCAGATACGGAGTGAATGTGCAGACTCCGTATAGACAGTGACCCAAGCCGGGGCTCAAACCCGGGTCTCTGGCGCTGTGAGGCAGCAGTACTAACCACTGTGCCACCGTGTCGCCTCGGGTCCCTGGCGCTGTGAGGCAGCAGTACTAACCACTGTGCCACCGTGCCGCCTCGGGTCCCTGGCGCTGTGAGGCAGCAGTACTAACCACTGTGCCACCGTGCCGCCTCGGGTCCCTGGCGCTGTGAGGCAGCAGTACTAACCACTGTGCCACCGTGTCGCCTCGGGTCCCTGGCGCTGTGAGGCAGCAGTACTAACCACTGTGCCACCATGCCGCCTCGGGTCCCTGGCGCTGTGAGGCAGCACTGCTAACCACTGTGCCACCGTGCCGCCCTTGTTGAGAATCCTACAATTCTTCAATGTCCAGTCTGGTGAGGGAGAAAATAACAGGCCCTAGGCCGATTGGGATAGAAATCTTTGAATCCTAGAATCTTGCAGCAATGGAAGAGGCCATTTGGCCCATCAGACATTTCCAGACATTTGAAAGAACCATTCAATTTTGTGATTCAATGGATGGCATGGTGGCACAGTGGTTAGCACTGCTGCCTCACAGCTCCAGGGACCCGGGTTCGATTCCTGGCCTTGGGTCACTGTCTGTGTGGAGTTTGCACGTTCTCCCTGTGTCTGCGTGGGTTTCCTCCGGGTGCTCCGGTTTCCTCCCACTGCCCGGAGGACATGCGGGTTAGGTGCATTGGCCACGCTAAATTGCTCCTCAATGCGTAAATTAGAGGAGTTAGTGGGGTAAGTATGTGGGGTGACGGGGATAGGGCCTGGGTAGGATTGTTGTCAGCACAGACCCAATGGGCTGAATGGCCTCCTTCTGCACTGTAGGGATTCTATGATTCTATGAATTGGCTTCCCATGACACTATCAGTTTGGTCTCTTGTATTCTTTTTTGATCTTTGATTTTGGTTTGATTTATTATTGTCACATGTATTAGTATACAATGAAAAGTATTGTTTCTTGCGCGCTATACAGACAAAGCATACCATTCATAGAGAAGGAAACAAGAGAGTGCAGAATGTAGTGTTACAGTGATAGCTAGGGTGTAGAGAAAGATCAACTTAATGCAAGGTAGGTCCATTCAAAAGTCTGACGGCAGCAGGGAAGAAGCTATTTTTGAGCCGATCAGTAGGTGACCTCAGATCTATGTAACTTTTCCCGATGGAAGAAGGCGGAAGAGAGAATGTCCGGGGTGCGTGGGGTCCTTAATTATGCTGGCTGCTTTTCCGAAGCAGACCTCCTCTGAGGTTTCCTACACATTGGGGAGACTAAACACAGACTGGGTGACCGGGAAGATCTTCGTTCATCCCACAGACATGACCCTGACCTTCCCCTTGCGCGCCATTTCAACTCAGCGCCTTGCTCTCGTGCCCACACGTCCATCCTTGGCTCCAGTAATACCCAACACGAGCTGGAAGAGCAACCTCTCATCTTCTGATCTGGCATGTTACAACCCTCAGGACTCAACAACTGAGTTCAACAACTTTCAACTGTCACTTTTCTGCTCACCATTACTGAGACTAACTTTATATTCCAGGTGGTGAGCTGCCTTCTTGAATCACTGCAGTCTATGTGGTGTAGGTACACCCGCAGTGCTGTTAGGGAGGGAGTTCCAGGATTTTGACCCAGTGACAGTGAAGGAACGGCTAATATATTTTAAAAATTCACTCATGGGGTATGGGTGTCACTGGCTGGGCCAGCATTTATTGCCCATCCACTGTGTCATTTTTTAGTCCTATGTCAAATCCTTCCCTCCCTCTCCCGCACTGGGCCATTTGTCACTTGTTCTTAAGTTTGCTCCGTCTTTGTTGCAATCTCTCCCAGCTCCCATTTATCACCATTCTGTTCCACCCCTCACATTTTCTCCTGTCTTTCGTTCTGAAGATCAGCCATTCAGATTCAAAAGATTAAGGCCGGAATTCTCCAGCCGTTCACGCCGGAGGGATTCTCCAGTCCCGCCGGCAGCGCACCCCTGCCCGCGGGTTTCTTGTTGGCATGGGGTGACGTCAATGGGAATCCCCATTGACCGCGGCGGGACTGGAGAACCCCGCCTCTAGCAAACAACACACCACCTCCCGCTGGCGGGAAACATGTGGCTGGGAGGTCCGAGAATCGCGCCCTTTCTCTGTTTTCTCTGGAGACACGGGTTTAAATGCCACCCCAGCAGCTGACTTAATTCAATTCATAAACTCTGAAATTAACAGCTGGTTACTCAGGAATTCCCGTCATGGTGACCATTGTCCAGTGTAGTAACCATCTGGCCCTTTAGGGAAGGAAATCTGCTGTCCGTTCCCGATCTGGCCTACATGTCAAGCAACGTAGTCATACTCACTAAATCAGACCTCACAGTTAATGTCCCAGATACCACCTTGACCGCCCTTGAGTATGTCCTGACCCACGGCTAGATGGGTCCTGCAGAGGGGGGAACAGTCAGAAGGGCGTTCCCTGGGACATCGACTCTAGACCCATGAACTCACATGGGCAAGGGAACCCACCCTCCCCCCCCCACTGATTACCCGCTAATGCCACCACCCCTCTTGCCCCTCACTCTTCCATGTAGAACACCAATTGGAATAACTGAAGATGGCAAGGGCACAGAATGTACTTTGGATGGCAGACGTCAATGTCCATCACCAAGAGTGGTTGGGTGGCATCACCACCGATGGTGGTGGCTGAGTTCTGAAGGACATTGTCTGCTGGATTGGGTCTGGGGCAGGTGCTGAGGGAGCCAACAAGAGGGAAAAACCTACCTGACCTCATCCTCACCTGCCGCAGATGAATCTTCATGACAATATCGGTAGGAGTGACCACCGCACTGTGCTTGTGGAGACAAAGTCCTGTCTTCACATTGGGGATACTCTGCATCATGTTGTGTGGCACTACCACCGTGCTAAATGGGATGGAATTAGAAGGTATGCTGGGCACAGCTTGCAAGAAGTCGCCTTGCTCCGACGCCATCTTGGAGTGAGTTGTAACATAGGAAATTGAAACAGACATAAGCTTTGGGGTCTGCTCCTCCATTCTGTAAGATCATAGCTGATTTCTATCTTCCTGCAATATTTCCATAACCCCTGCTTCTCCTGATCCTTGTCTTGATTGGACTCAATGACTGAGCAGCCATTACTCCTGGGTAAAAAATTCCAAATATCCACAACCTTCTGAGCAAAGAAAGCTTTTTCTCATCCTAGACCTCAATGGCTGGGACGTGAGTCTGAGACTGTGAGCCCTGGTTTGAGGCACACCAGCCCGGAGGAATATCTTCCCAGCATCCAATCCCTCAAGCCCCTGAAGATCTTGAAGAGTTTCAAGTACATTAGCTCCCAGTCTTCTAAACCACTGGCGGATAACCTTTTTTTAATTCATTCGTGGGACACAGGTGTCGCTGGCTGGCCAGCATTTATTGCCCATCCCTAGTTGCCCCTTGAGAAGGTGGTGATGAGCTGCCTTCTTGAATCGCTGCAGTCCATGTTCTGTGTGTTGACCCACAATGCCTGGTGCCTGAGGGGCCAAATGCAGCCCATCCGGGTTCTGAATGCTGCCCACATTTTGTTGACCTTTGCCCACGTGTAGCGTTGCCACATTCCGCTAATCGCCATTATGTAATATTAGACCTGTATTAAATGTATTGAATCTTATTCATGGGGTCACGGTTAGTGAACAAGCCCCATTTCACTCTCGCGACCCACTGAGATGAAGGAGGGCCATTCACCCGATCCACTCACTAGCCTAGGCTGCCCAGCACTCGGTGGAATATTGGACCAGTCTACTCAATCTCTCTTGATGGGCAATCCCCTCGTCCCAGGGATTGAAGAGTAACTTGGTGGTTCAATCCATTACACTGCGCAGGGAGAATAAATCATAGAATCCGACAGTGCAGAAGGAGGCCATTGAGTCTGCACCAACCACAATCCCACCCAGGATCTATCCCCAGGCATTTACCTTAGCTAGTCCCCCTGATACTTAGGGGCAATTTAGCATGGCCAATCTACCTAACCTGCACGTCTTTGGACTGTGGGAGGAAACCGGAGCACCTGGAGGAAACCCACGCAGACATGGGGAGAACATCCGGACTCCGCACAGACAGTGACCCAAGCCGGGGATTGAACCTGAGTCTCTGGTGCTGGAGGCAGCAGCGCTAACCATTGTGCCACCGTGCCGCCCAGGCTGCGTTCAGGTTAATGGACATTTCATACCTAGTTGTAGCCAAGTTAATTATGTTTTAACTTGTTTTGGTGTCATTGAGGTGTTTTATACCAACCTCAAGACTATTGAAACTGTATTGAGGCACCTCAGAGTGGGACATGTAATATGGGGACAAATTGAATCCTGTTGCACTTTCAGTGTTTTGTCCTCAGACTGTACATGGGATATGGGCCTCTCCTTTTCAGGTACCCCTGGCCATCCCTGTGACGATGTGGAGATGCCAACGTTGGACTGGGGTAAACACAGTAAGAAGTTTAACAACACCAGGTTAAAGTCCAACAGGTTTATTTGGTAGCAAAAATGTGACACCCACCTTCCCCCCATGTTAGAAAACCCCGCTGAAGCTAGAGAGTGTTCCAACCTGAAACATTGGTTTTACATGGTGTATTTTTTAATATATCAGCAAGAAATGTTTGCATTAACAGTGAAAACTCAGAGCGCTCTTTCATTAAACAGCAAATAAAAAGAGAAGATGGAAGATAATAAAATACTGCAAAGAACAACCTTATACGTCAGCAAATTACCACTAAGCACATAGTCCCACGGCACGGTGGCACAGTGGTTAGCACCGCTGCCTCACAGCGCCAGCGACCTGGGTTCGATTCCCGGCTTGGGTCACTGTCTGTGTGGAGTTTGCACATTCTCCCCGTGTCTACGCGAGTGCTGGGTGCTCCAGTTTCCTCCCACAGTCCAAAGGTGTGCAGGTTAGGTTGATTGGCCATGCTAAATTGTCCATTAGTGTCAGGGGGTTAGTAGGATAAATAAGTAGGGTTATGGGGATAGAGCTGCGGTGGGATTGTGGCTGGTGCAGACTCGATGGGCCGAATGGCCTCCTTCTGCACTGTAGGGATTCTGTGATTCTACGGCTGAAAAGCCAAAAGTATTTACTTCCCCCATAATCCTAAAATCTGATGAGAGCCCCATTTCCCAAACAATAACTATTGGTTAAATCTAGCCAGTGACTACCAAACTGTACAGCTAAAGTGACCAGGGGCTTGGGAATGGTCTTTGGTTCAGTAAAGAAAATTATCTTTTGTTCAAACTGGCTTTGGCCTTCAGTTGAACTGTTTCCTAAGGATTACTGCCCCCTCTCCCCTACTCTTCTGCTGCCTTCAGCCCCTAATCCCTGGCTGAACTGGCTCCTGGGGCTGGTTGCCTCTCTCTCTCTCTCTCTCTCTCATGCTGCTGCTTCTTCAACACCTCATCTGTGTCTAAACTGCTCCCTGGCTCACAGCACTTGAACTACTAATTGTACCAATTTTAAAGATGTGGAGATGCCGGCGTTGGATTGGGGTGGGCACAGTAAGAAGTCTCACAACACCAAGTTAAAGTCCAACAGGTTCCAAATAGATCAATTTCAAAGAACACCCTGTTCTTTATTTTTTCATTTCCCTTCCTTTCTCTTAATTGCTGCCAAACATGGCTTACAAAATAGTTTTTATTTATTAATTCGTGGGATGTTGGTGTCACTGGCTGGCCAGCATTTATTGCCCATCCCTAGTTGCCTGAGGGCAATTGAGATTCAACCACACTGCTGTGGCTCTGGAGTCACATGTAGGCCAGACCGGGTAAGGACGGCAGATTTCATTCCCTAAAGGGACATTAGTGAACCAGATGGGTTTTTCTAACAATTGTTTCATGGTCATCAGTAGATTCCCAATTCCAGATATTTTTTATTGAATTCAAATTCAAATTCCACCATCTGCTGTGCTGGGATTTGAACCCAGGTCCCCAGAACATTAGCTGAGTTTCTGGATTAACAGTCTAGCGATAATACCACTAGGCCAGGGGTCTCCAAACTTTTCAGTACGAGGGCCACATCGTATATTTTACACATTTTCGGGGGCCAAAAAAAAAAATTAGTTTTATAAATGAACTGGCGATGATTAAGCCCGTGAGATCGAATGAAATTCACTGTTGAAACAACAGGTTTCAGAACACAAGACATATCCACATATTTTCCGCACAATGCTTGTTGATGGATAATGCAATGCAGAAACATGGGCTTTGAGAATCCACCAACCTCACAAGCTTTTGTGATTTGTCCAACCAAACCTTTCTTCACCCCAGACATGTTCTTTCCTCCATCAGTTGTCACGCATTGCAGTTTATTCCACTCCAGGTTACATTCTAACACAGTTTTTTGCAATTCTTTGAAGATGTCTTCTCCAGTTACTGTGCTGTGCATGCTATGCACTGATGCTAATTCTTGATTCACATTAAATTCACTGTTGACGCCACGGATGAATACTAGGAGTTGTGATGTGTCACACACATCAATCGATTCATCAAGTGCGAGAGAATACAACTGAAAATTTCTTGCTTTGTCTGCAATTTGATTAAATATATTGCTTCCTATATCCTCAATTCTACGAGCAACAGTATTTGGCGCAAGACTGATGATTTTGAACAGATTTGCTTTTTCTGGGCACAACTTTTCCACTGCTTCCATTATACACTCTTTGATTGGTGAGTTGGTGAATGGCTTTCCTCTTTTAGCCAACACACAAGCTAGTTTGTAACTGGCCCTGGTTAAAGCTTCATTTTCAGTTATCTTCTGCGTAAAAAAAGCTTGTTGAGAAAGCAACCGGCGTTGCATTGATTCAAATTTTTCCCAATGCTGTGTTCCTGTGAATTGGGAATAACTTGGTTCATGTTTGGTCTCATAATGCCGACGGACATTGTACTCCTTCAAAACTGCAACAGTTTCATTGCATATGACACACAAGGCTTTATCACCTGCTTGTACAAAGAAGTACTTTACACCCCATTCTTCATTAAACAGGCGGCACTCACTGTCCACTTTTCTTTTCTTTTTTCCTTCCATAACTGAATTGGTCTGAATTGCCGCCATCATTGTCATTGTTCTCGCTCATTTCAGACAGATGGAGCTTATGGATTGGATAAAGCAGCCGTCACTCAGTCAATGCAGAGCGGCAATTGGATAACAGATGTCTCAATTGCTGATTCATTTAATGAACAGTCAGTCACAGGATGGCAGCTCTGATTGGACAATAGGCCGGTAAAGAGGGCAGGGATTCCCATGGGTCCATCAGACACCGCGCGAAGCGGCAGCAAATGTCCGGCCTGTGGCTCCGTCCCCGCGTCCGGATCCTGAGTCTGCGGCGGGGTTCTGGACGCGGGAGTGTTTTCGGCAGCGGGAATCCCGTCCCGCCCCACTGGCTGCGGGCCAGATGTTAGCCCGCTGCGGGCCAGATGTTAGCCCGCTGCGGGCCAGATGTTAGCCCGCTGCGGGCCAGATGTGGCCCGTGGGCCATAGTTTGGAGACCCCTGCACTAGGCTAGCGCCTAGATGGCAGTTTGATTTCACTTGTGCAAAAAAACCCATTAATTTCAGGAGCATCCTACCATTTTGCGACACCGCCTGACTGATCCTGGTAACCCCAGACTCCACATACCTGTCCGAGAAGGTGGCATGTTTTCATGGCATCCTCTTCCTCCAGGTGCAGTCCCAACAATGACCACCGCTCCCAGTGGCACTGCTGAGACGACTGGTCCGCTTACCCTCTGATTGGTTCTGGGGTTGGGGGGAATATCTGTTATTGCTGCCTGCAGCCCCGCAGTGACAAATAATTACTTGCTGGACAGCAAAACAATGCGACCGGGTGGGGGTGTCCTTAGAATGGCCTGGATGTGATTCACCTTCAACCCCCCCATACCTCTCTGATCTCCCAGCCCCTCTCGGGGGTCCTGCTGTGACAGTTACACTCTGTGCTAGTCTTAGACTTGACTTAGCTTTAAACCTCAATATTCTCTGTGACCTGTAAGAAAGCACTGAGGAGTAGGCCCCAGAGTTCAGAGTTGGTGCTGAGCAAGGCCAAAGCTCTAAACATTTGATTTGATTTGATTTATTATTGTCACGTGTTGGGACACAGTGAAAAATATTGCTTCTTGCGCGACATACCATCCATAGAGTAGATAGGAGATAAGGAACGGAGAGGGTGCAGAATACAGCGTTACAGTTACCAAAGGGGTGTAGAGAAAGATCAGCTCAATATATGATAGGTCCATTCATGTTCATTTTCATCTTTGGACACTAAGGGGCAATTTAGCATGGCCAATCCACCTAACCTGCACATCTTTGGACACTAAGGGGCAACTTAGCATGGCCAATCCACCTAACCTGCACATCTTTGGACACTAAGGGGCAACTTAGCATGGCCAATCCACCTAACCTGCACATCTTTGGACACTAAGGGGCAACTTACCATGGCCAATGCACCTAACCTACACATCTTTGGACATTAAGGGGCAATTTAGCATGGCCAATACACCTAACCTGCACATCTTTGGACACTAGGAGGCAATTATCATGGCCAATCCATTTTACTTACACATTTTGGACACTAAGTGAGAATTTAGCATGGCCAATCCACCTAACCCGCACATCTTTGGACTGTGGGAGGAAACCAGAGCACCCGGAGGAAACCCACGCAGACACGGGGAGAACGCACAGACTCCACACAGACAGTGACTCAAGCCGGGAATCCCTGGAGCTGCGAGGCAGCAGTGCTAACCACTGTGCCGCCTTAGTGATTCAGCTGACCTGAGTCCGGGGGCAATTGTCGGGTAACTGCAGCCAGTCACAGCGCCCTGGGTTAGGGAAGGGTTAACCAGGCAAGGGCATCTGTGTCCCTGCTCGCTTATCCGCTTAAACGGACACCTGACGCCCACTCACAGGGGCCGTGGCATCTGGATGGAAGATATCGGAGTGGTGACCATGAAATCATAGCGAGGGCAGAGCCGAGAGAGAACAAACAGAAAAGGAAATGCTTTTCATTGAGGATTAGAGAGACATGCTTGGACATTGCTGTAGTTGTGTATCGTACAGACCTATCCACTCCACCCCTAGCTGGTTGCAAGACTGCTCATCATTAATGCAGCACAGACACTGAAGAGGAATTTGATATATTGCCTCGTAATAAACACACTGTAAAACTATCAAGTATGAACAAATAGAATGTAAAAGATAAGATGCTTTGTTTTTATGACCTTCTTAGAGTTCAGAGAGGCCCTCTGAAGTAAGTTCTGATGGCAATATCCTTCCCCCTGCTGATTGGTTGTGTGCTCGGTAAGGAATTCTGAAATGTTAAAGTTAGGAATACTTGAGATTCTCCTCATTCTTTGTGCGTAGGTAAACATGAGAGAAGACAACTGAGCCCTTTCACAAAGCCCAGGACCTTGTAACGGGGATCTATTGAAGCGTGTTCTTTAATCTACAGAGCTGCCAAATCTCAGTGATTTACTCGTTCCATCTTTTCTCCCTCAACACCCTCTTCCAAACCATTTCAAAGGATTTTTAAAAATTTATTCCCGTGACGTGGGCGCCGCTGGCTGGGCCCAGCATTTGGTGCCCGTCCCGAGTTGTCCTTGGAGGGCATTTGAGAGTCAACCACATTGCTGTGGCTCTGGAGTCACATGTAAGGCCAGACCGGGTAAGGACGGCAGATTTCCTTCCCTAAAGGGACATCAGTGAACCATAGATGTTTAGAGCACGGAAACAGGGCCTTCGGCCCAACTTTTGTTATTAAGCAGGGAGTAGGAAGAGGAAACCATAAAATGGCATCCCCGTGCAGGGAGCCCCAACCAGATGGGTTTTTATGACAATCGACAATGATTTCATGGTCATTCCAGATTTTTATTGAATTCAAATTGCACCATCTGCCATGGTGGGATTTGAACCCGTATCTCTGGATTGCTAGTCTAACGACAATGCCTCTACACCATCGCCTTCCCCTTTGGGGCACGGAGATTATTTAATATCATTGAGAAGGCCGCCTGGATCAGGCATCTCCAACCATGTTCTGGGCATTAAATATCGACGTAGCCAGCGATGCACACAAGGATATTAAAGAGAAACCTACAACCTCAGCCCAATGATTATCCCCCTCTCATTGGCCAACAGAGCCTAATTAGGAGGAGGAGATGGAGGCTTGGCCTGTATTCCCTCGAGTTTCGAAGATTAAGGGGGTGACCTGATCAAGGTGTGTAAAATAATAAAAGGATTTGATAGGGTAGATACAGATTCTTAAAGAAAATAATTACTCATAGAACATAGAACATAGAACATTACAGCGCAGAACAGGCCCTTCGGCCCACGATGTTGCACCGACCAGTTAAAAAAAAACTGTGACCCTCCAACCTAAACCAATTTCTTTTCGTCCATGAACCTATCTACGGATCTCTTAAACGCCCCCAAACTAGGCGCATTTACTACTGATGCTGGCAGGGCATTCCAATCCCTCACCACCCTCTGGGTAAAGAACCTACCCCTGACATCGGTTCTATAACTACCCCCCCTCAATTTAAAGCCATGCCCCCTCGTGCTGGATTTCTCCATCAGAGGAAAAAGGCTATCACTATCCACCCTATCTAAACCTCTAATCATCTTATATGTTTCAATAAGATCCCCTCTTAGCCGCCGCCTTTCCAGCGAAAACAATCTCAAATCCCTCAGCCTCTCCTCATAGGATCTCCCCTCCATACCAGGCAACATCCTGGTAAACCTCCTCTGCACCCTCTCCAAAGCCTCCACATCCTTCCTGTAATGTGGGGACCAGAACTGCACACAGTACTCCAAGTGCGGCCGCACCAGAGTTGTGTACAGTTGCAACATAACGCTACGACTCCTAAATTCAATCCCCCTACCAATAAACGCCAAGACACCATATGCCTTCTTAACAACCTTATCTACTTGATTCCCAACTTTCAGGGATCTATGCACACATACACCTAGATCCCTCTGCTCCTCCACACTATTCAAAGTCCTCCCGTTAGCCCTATACTCAACACATCTGTTATTCCTACCAAAGTGAATTACCTCACACTTCTCCGCATTAAACTCCATCCGCCACCTCTCGGCCCAACTTTGCAACCTGTCTAAGTCTTCCTGCAGACTACGACACCCTTCCTCACTGTCTACCACACCACCGACTTTGGTGTCATCAGCAAATTTGCTAATCCACCCAACTATACCCTCATCCAGATCATTAATAAATATTACAAACAGCAGTGGCCCCAAAACAGATCCCTGAGGTACACCACTTGTAACCGCACTCCATGATGAATATTTACTATCAACCACCACCCTCTGTTTCCTATCCGCTAGCCAATTCCTGATCCAATTTCCTAGATCACCCCCAATCCCATACATCTGCATTTTCTGCAGAAGCCTACCATGGTGAACCTTATCAAACGCCTTACTAAAATCCATATATACCACGTCCACTGCCTTGCCCCCATCCACCTCCTTGGTCACTTTCTCAAAAAACTCAATAAGGTTAGTAAGGCACGACCTACCTGCCACAAAACCATGCTGACTATCACCTATCAATTCATTACTCTCCAAATAACTATAAATCCTATCCCTTATAATTTTTTCCAACATCTTGCCGACAACAGAAGTGAGACTCACCGGTCTATAATTCCCGGGGAAGTCTCTGTTCCCCTTCTTAAACAATGGGACAACATTCGCTAACCTCCAATCTTCTGGTACTATACCAGAGGCCAACGACGACCTGAAGATCAGAGCCAGAGGCTCTGCAATCACTTCTCTTGCCTCCCAGAGAATCCTTGGATAAATCCCATCCGGACCAGGGGATTTATCTATTTTCAGACCCTCCAGAATATCCTGCACATCCTCCTTATCAACTGTAATACTGTCTATTCTACTCCCTTGCAACCCAGTGTCCTCCTCAGCTATATTCATGTCCCCTTGCGTGAACACCGAAGAGAAATATTGGTTCAATGCTTCACCAATCTCCTCCGGTTCCACACATAACTTCCCTCTGCCATCTATAACTGGCCCTAAACTTGCCCTAACCAACCTTCTGTTCTTGACATACCTATAGAACGCCTTAGGATTCTCTTTAACCCTATCCGCCAAAGTCTTCTCATGTCCCCTTTTAGCCCTTCTAAGCTCGCTCTTCAACTCCCTCTTAGCCAATCTAAAGCTTTCTAGTGCATTACCCGAGTGCTCACGTCTCATCCGAACATAAGCCTCCTTTTTCTTTTTAACCAACAAAGAAACTTTTTTGGTGCACCACGGTTCCCTAGCCCTACCAATTCCTCCTTGCCTGACAGGGACATACCTATCACAGACTCGCAGTAGCTGCTCCTTGAAAAAACTCCACATGTCGGACGTTCCCAGTCCCTGTAATCTCCTAGTCCAACCTATGTTTCCTAATTCTCTCCTAATAGCCTCATAATTACCCTTCCCCCAGCTAAAACCACTGGCCCGAGGTTCATGCCTATCCCTTTCCATCACTAAGGTGAACGTAACCGAATTGTGGTCACTATCACCAAAATGCACACCAACTTCCAAGTCTAGCACCTGGTCTGGCTCATTTCCCAGCACCAGATCCAATATAGCCTCACCTCTAGTTGGCCTGTCTACATACTGAGTCAAAAAACCTTCCTGCACGCTTTGAACAAAAACTGACCCCTCTAACGAGCTAGAGCTATAACAATTCCAGTCAATATTAGTCAAGTTAAAATCCCCCATAACAATTGCCCTATTACTATCACTCCTAAGCAGGATTGACTCCGCAATCCTTTCCTCAACCTCTCTAGAACTTTTAGGAGGTCTATAAAAGACTCCCAACAGGGTGACCTCTCCTCTCCTATTTCTAATCTCCGCCCATACTACCTCAACAGATAAGTCCTCATCAAACCTCCTCTCTGACACTGTGATACAATCTCTGACCAATAATGCTACCCCTCCCCCTCTTCTACCTCCTTCCCTACTTCGACTAAAACATTTGAACCCCGGGACCTGCAGCATCCATTCCTGCCCCTGCTCTATCCATGTCTCTGAAATAGCCACAACATCGAAGTCCCAGGTACTGATCCACGCTGCAAGTTCACCCACTTTATTGCGAATACTCCTGGCATTGAAGTATACACATTTCAAACCCTGCTCCACCCCACCTCTGCAATGCCGTGCATTGCAGTCCCCATCCATGCATCCCTCCCTTTCAGCCCCACTACTCAGGATCCCTCCCCCCCCCCGAATCAGTTTAAACCTCCCTGCATGGCCTTAGCAAATTTACCCCCCAGGATATTGGTCCCCTTCTGATTAAGGTGTAGACCATCCTTCTCATAGAGGTCACACCTTCCCCAGTACGAGCCCCAATTGCTTAAGTACCTGAACCCCTCCCTCCTGCACCATCCCCTCAGCCATGAATTCAAACCTTCCCTCTCCCTATTCCTCTCTAAACTATCCCGTGATACAGGCAAGAGTCCAGAGATAACCACTCTGTCAGTCTTGGCCTTTAGTTTCCACCCCAACTCCATAAATCCCTGCCTAATATCCCCTTCCCCTATCCTCCCTATGTCGTGTGTCCCCACATGTACAATAACTTGTGGTTTATCTCCCTCCCCCCTAAGAGTCCTGAATACCCTGTCAGACACATCCCGGACCCCAGCCCCTGGTAGGCAACACACCAACCCTGAGTCCCTACCTTTAGTTCCGACCCTCCTATCTGTCCCCTTAATTGTGGAGTCCCCAATCACAAGGCCCAGTCTTTTACAGCCCCTAACCACCTGAGCTTTCTCACTCGGCTCACCCCCAGAGATCTGCTCTCTATGCTCAGTTGATTCCTCCTCAACTGTAGCCTCCAGCACCGAAAACCTATTATGGAGGGGAACCGCCCCAGGGGATTGTCTTCCCGATTGCTTCTTACCCCTCCTCCTGGCATTGACCCAAGCCTCATTTCTAGGAGTTACTATTTCTCTATAACTCCTATCAACTTCCACCTCCGCCTCCCGAATTATGCGGAGTTCCTCTACCTCCCCCTCCAGCTCCTTTACACGCTCCTCCAGAAGCTGCAATCTAATGCACTTCTTACAACTAAAATCTCCTGAAACACTACTGGATTTCCTCACCACATACATCCCACAGGAGATGCAGCATACTGCCTGAACTGCCATCCCTGAAGCCATTACCAGCAAGAAAAAAAGAAAACAAAAAACTTCCCCACACTTCCCCAACTGTCACTCTCCACTGCAGCCCGAGCAGCACTCCCTCACTGAGACACCAACTGTCACTCTCCACTGCAGCCCGAGCAGCACTCCCACACTGAGACACCAACTGTCACACTCTACTGCAGCCCGAGCAACACTCCCACAGTGAGACACCAACTGTGTTAAGTACTCCATACTTAAAGTTAAATGGCCAATGTTCAGAGTGGACAGGGCAGACCCGAGTCCATCTTGCTTGTTCCAAAAGCCAAATTCATAGACTCCTTACATAAGAACATAAGAACTAGGAGCAGGAGTAGGCCATCTGGCCCCTCGAGCCTGCTCCACCATTCAATAAGATTATGGCTGATCTTTTCGTGGACTCAGCTCCACTTACCCGCCCGCTCACCATAACCCTTAATTACTTTACTGTTCAAAAATTTACAGTGTAGAAGGAGACCATTCGGCCCATCGAGTCTACACCGACCTCAATCCCACCCAGGCCCTATTCCCGCAACCCCAGATATTTACCCTGCTAATCTCCTGATACCAGGATCAATTTAGCATGGTCAATCAACCTAACCCGCACACCTTTGGACTGTGGGAGGAAACTGGAGCACCCGAAGGAAACCCATGCAGACACGGGGAGAATGTGCAGACTCCGCACAGACAGTGACCCAAGCCGGGAATTGAACTCGGGTCCCTGGTCCTGTGAGGCAGCAGTGCTCACCACTGTGCCACCGTGCCCATGAATTCAATTCATGGTCCCTACAAGAGGGACAAGCAAGATCCAAGCTGACAAGATGAGGCATTGCACCCATCTTGGGCTTGATCTTAGGCAAAAACCCAAGAAGCGAGATACCATTCCCTCGGATGGAGGAATCCAAAGCGAGAAGGCACAATATTGGAATTAGAGCTGGGCCACTCAGGAATATCTTTTCTGCAAGTTCTCTTACACTGAGGGTAACGGTAACCTGGAAGCCTCTCCCCACGTTCTTCCAGATGTTAGGGAATAATTGGAGCTTCCCAGGATGAGGTTGATGGATTGTTGTTGAGTAAGAGTATCCCAGGATATGAATCCAATGCGGATAATCGGAGTTCAGGTACAGATTGCCCATTATCCAATGGAAATCCGAGCAATCCAACCAGGCCTTCAAATCCTCCATCTGACATTCCCAATTCCGTAAGACATTTAACAACACCAGGTTAAAGTCCAACAGGTTTATTTGGTAGCAAAAGCCACACAAGCTTTCGGAGCTCCAAGCCCCTTCTTCAGGTGAGACTCACCTGGTGTTGTTAAACTTCTTACTGTGTTTACCCCAGTCCAACGCTGGCATCTCCACATCATTCCCAATTCCCTCAGCGAGGATTGTCCCATCTGGAAAACCGGTCAAGGAGTCCAACAAACCTCTCAGAGTTTTCAGAGGATGATTTGAATTAGTTTTCCCTTTTTCTGCCATTCCCAGGGGATTATATGGTTGATGGGAGGCTGAATGTATCTGTTTGTAACATTGGTGAGGATCAGGAGTGAGTTCTACTCCTGCCTCTCACTCCTGCTCTTCCTAACGGATGGTAAAGTGTTTGAAAGATGGTCAGGAAAATAGTAAGCTCTATTAAGCATCAGGTCCCTTTGCATTGGGAGGAATCCAGTGACTCCATCCCTACCCTTTCCCCAGTCACACTGACTTCAGGAAAATCTACACTGGCCTGGTCCCAGACACAGACGTAAAGAGCGGAATTTCCCCGTCCCGCCACCACGGGAATTGTAGCGGGCGGAACACAGACCACGCAAAGATTCGTTATAGAATCCCTACAGTGCAGAAGGAGGCCATTCGGCCCATCGAGTCTGCATCGACCACAATCCCACCCAGGCCCGAACCCCATTATCCTGTGTATTTATGCTGCTAGTCCCCCTGACACTAGGATCAATTTAGCATGGCCAATCAACCTAACCCGCACATCTTTGGAATGTGGGAGGAAACCGGAGCACCCGGAGGAAACCCATGCAGACACGGGGAGAATGTGCAAACTCCACACAGACAGTGACCCGAGCCGAGAATCGAACCCGAATCCCTGGCGCTGTGAGGGCACAGTAAGAAGTCTCACAACACCAGGTTAAAGTCCAACACGTTTACTGGACCTGGTACTGGGGAATGAGCCCGGTCAGGTCTTCAAAGTTTTGGTAGGGGAACATGTGGCAAATAGTGACCACAATTCTGTTAGCTTTAGGATAGTGATGGAAAAGGATGTGTGGTGTCCCAAGGGTAAGGTGTTGGATTGGGGGAAGGCTAACTTTAGTGGGATCAGGCAGAAATTGGCAGCTCTTGATTGGGAGAGGCTGTTTGAGGGTAAATCCACATCTGGTATGTGGCAGTCTTTTAAGGAACGGCTGTTAGGGCTACAGGACAAGCATGTGCCTGTAAAAAAGAAGGATAGGAAGGGTAGGATTAGAGAACCGTGGATAACCAGGGAAATTGAGGGACTGGTCAAAAAGAAAAGAGAGGCGTATGTTAGGTCCAAGCAGCTAAAAACGGAGGGAGCTCTGGAGGAGTACAAAGAAAGTAGGAAAGTACTCAAACGGGGAATTAGAAGAGCAAAAAGGGGTCACGAAATGTTCTTGGCAGACAGGATTAAGGAAAATCCCAAGGCATTTTATTCATACGTTAGGAACAAAAGGGTTGTTAGGGAAAAAATCGGACCTCTCAGGGATAATAGTGGGGACTTATGCTTGGAGCCCGAAGAAATAGGGGAGATCCTAAATGAATACTTTGCGTCGGTATTCACAAAGGAGAGGGATGTGTTGACTGAGAGTGTCTCTGAGGGGAGTGTTGAACCGTTGGAGAAAATCTCCATTACAAAGGAGGAAGTGTTAGGTTTGTTAGAGAATATAAAGATTGACAAATCCCCAGGGCCTGATGGAATCTATCCAAGGCTGCTCAGGGAGACGAGAGGTGAAATCGTTGGGCCTCTGACGCAAATCTTTGTCTCGTCACTGGACGCAGGTGAGGTCCCAGAGGATTGGAGGATAGCCAATGTGGTCCCGTTATTTAAGAAGGGTAGGAAGGATAACCCGGGTAATTATAGGCCGGTGAGCTTGACGTCCGTGGTGGGGAAGTTGATGGAGAAGATTCTTAGAGATAGGATGTATGCGCATTTAGAAAGGAATAAACTCATTAACGATAGTCAGCATGGTTTTGTGAGAGGGAGGTCATGCCTCACTAACCTGGTGGTGTTTTTTGAAGAAGTGACCAAAATGGTTGACGAAGGAAGGGCCGTGGATGTTGTCTATATGGACTTTAGTAAAGCGTTTGACAAAGTCCCTCATGGTAGGCTAGTGAAAAAGGTTGGATCTCATGGGATAAAGGGGGAGGTGGCTAGATGGGTGGAGAACTGGCTTGGTCATAGAAGACAGAGGGTGGTAGTGGAAGGGTCTTTTTCCGGCTGGAGGCCTGTGACTAGTGGTGTACCGCAGGGCTCTGTATTGGGACCTCTGCTGTTTGTGATTTATATAAATGATCTGGAAGAAGGAGTAACTGGGGTGATCAGTAAGTTTGCGGACGACACAAAACTGGCAGGACTTGCAGATAGTGAGGAACATTGTCAGAGGCTACAGAAGGATATAGATAGGCTGGAAATTTGGGCAAGGAAATGGCAGATGGAGTTCAATCCTGATAAATGCGAAGTGATGCATTTTGGTGGGAATAATGTAGGGAGGAGCTACACGATAAATGGAAGAACCATAAAGGGTGTAGAGACGCAGAGGGACCTGGGTGTGCAAGTCCACAGATCTTTGAAGGTGACGTCACAGGTGGAGAAGGTGGTGAAGAAGGCATATGGCATGCTTGCCTTTATAGGACGGGGCATAGAGTATAAAAGTTGGGGTCTGATGTTGCAGATGTATAGAACGTTGGTTCGGCCGCATTTGGAATACTGCGTCCAGTTCTGGTCGCCACACTACCAGAAGGACGTGGAGGCTTTGGAGAGAGTACAGAGGAGGTTTACCAGGATGTTGCCTGGTATGGAGGGGCTTGGTTATGAGGAGAGATTGGGGAAACTGGGGTTGTTCTCCTTGGAAAGACGGAGGATGAGGGGAGACTTAATAGAGGTGTATAAAATTATGAAAGGCATAGATAGGGTGAACGGTGGGAAACTTTTCCCCGGGTCGGTGGTGACGTTCACGAGGGGTCATAGGTTCAAGGTGAAGGGGGGGAGGTTTAACACAGATATCAGAAGGACATATTTTACACAGAGGGTCGTGGGGGCCTGGAATGGGTTGCCGGGCAAGGTGGTGGAGGCGGACACACTGGGAACGTTTAAGACTTATCTAGACAGCTATATGAACGGAGTGGGAATGGAGGGATACAAAAGAGTGGTCTAGTTTGGACCAGGGAGCGGCGCGGGCTAATTGTTCTTTGTTTCTCGTTTCAAGGCTTCATTCTATGATCATCTTGCTGGTGCCAGTACAGAGCGAGACTGCGGATAGTTGGGAACCTGTCTCGGGGGCAGGGAATTCATATGGTGTTGGTGGAAGTGGAAATGAATAGGGTTGGGAAGCATTTTCCGATCAGGGCCAGTGTGATCTCCTGGACTCGTTTTGATCGCCTCAGGGGGTCGGAGAGGAATTTCCCAGATTTTTTTTTCCCCATATTGGCCCTGGGGTTTTCACTCTGGGTTTTCGCCTCTCCCTGGAGATCACATGGTCTGGAATGGGGGGGTAGGGGTGAGTTAATAGGTTGTGATGAACAAAGCATCATAGCTGTGAGGGACAGCTCGGGGATAGGATATTAGTATGTAGATAGGCTGGAAAATTGGGCGGGGATCCTGGATTCAGGATTCAATCCTGGACCGGGGAGCGGCGCGGGCTTGGAGGGCCGAAGGGCCTGTTCCTGTGCTGTATTGTTCTTTGTTCTTTGTTCTTTGTTTATTTGGTATCACGAGCTTTTGGAGTGTCACTCCTTCATCAGGTGAGTGGGAGTTGTGTTCACAAACAGGGCATATATAGACACAAACTCAATTACAAGATAATGGTTGGAATGCGCGTCTTTACAGGTAATCAAGTCTTTGCAGATGCAGACAATGTGAGTGGAGAGAGGGTTAAGCACAGGTTAAAGAGATGTGAATTGTCTCCAGCCAGGACAGTTAGTGAGATTTTGCAAGCCCAGGCAAGTGGTGGGGGTTACAGACAGTGTGACATGAACCCAAGATCCAGCTTGAGGCCGCCCTCATGCATGCAGAACTTGGCTATCAGTTTCTGCTCAGCGATTCTGCGTTGTTGTATGTCTTGGAGGCTGCCTTGGAGAATGCTTACCTAAAGATCAGAGGTTGAATGCCCGTGACCGCTGAAGTGTTCCCCAACAGGAAGGGAACACTCCTGCCTGGTGATTGTTGAGCGGTGTTCATTCATCCGTTGTCATAGTGTCTGCATGGTCTCCCCAATGTACCACGCCTCGGGACATCCATTATCATTATCATTATCACTATCGGGACAACCATTATCTTGTAATTAAGTCTGTGTCTATAGATGCCCTGTTTGTGAACCCAACTTTCCATCTCCTGAGGAAGGAGCAGCGCTCCTAAAGCTCGTGATTCCAAATAAACTTGTTGGACTTTAACCTGGTGTTATGGACCTCTTACTGTGCCCCACCCCAGTCCAACACCAGCATCTACACATTAACCAGAGCAGTAATGGACAACCTGTGGTCTGGGATCCACATGCGGCCTATCCGGGTTCTTAAAAGTTTAAAGTTTATTTATTAGTGTCACAAATAGGCTTACATTAACACTGCAATAAAGTTACTGTGATTATCCCCGAGTTGCCACACTCCGGCGCCTGTTCGGGTACACTGAGGGAGAATTTAGCACGGCCAATGCACCTAACCGGCACATCTTTGGACTGTGGGAGGAAACCGGAGTACCCAGAGGAAACACACACAGACACAGGGAGAACGTGCAAAGTCCACACAGACAGTGACCCAAGCCGGGAGTTGAACCTGGGTTCCATTGTGCTGTGAGGCAGCAGTGCTAACCACTGTGGCCTCACCAACACCCTATACAATTGCAGCAAAACATCCCAATCCCTATACTCAAACCCTCTCGCTATGGAGGCCAACATACCATTTGCCTTCTTTACTGCCTGCTGTACCTGCGCGCTTACTGTCAGCGCACAGATACAGCAGGTAGTAAAGCATTCTCTATAAGTCGTCATGAAATATTCGGCGTGTATTAAATGTATTTAATCTTAGCCCGATTTCAATCTCGTGACCCACTGAGGTGAAGGAGGGGCACTCATGCGGCCCACTCGCTAGGCTAGGTTGCCCACCAATGATCCAGAGCGAACTGCGTCATGAAGGTGGGAGTCAGGCGGGAGTCAGGCACTGGAAGCTCACCTACCAGCCAACTCTGATTGGAAGTGGGAGCGAATCCTGGACAAAATGTTGGAGAAATGGAATTATCAGCAAGTCCCACCAATAGCGGGAAAGGAAGAAAGGACCAAATTTCTACTTTAAGGGTGAAAGGCTGGTTGGATTTGTAGCTGGGAACTGGCCCTGGGTAGGGTGGGAATCAGTCACTCTTTGGAATGTTGACTGAGGGGTCTGGCCAATGGGCAGGAAGACATGTTCCCTGTCCAATGAAGGGTGATAGGCGGGGTTCTCGAAGTTAAAGGACCAATCAGAGGCCTTGTAACTGAGAGGCTGCAGTAACGGATGAGTAACTGAAAGGGGGGCATCAACTCGGAGGTTCACCAACCTTCTCAAGGACAACCAGGCAGGCAATAAAATGCTGGCCTCGCCAGCGATGCCCACATCCCATGAACCTAAAAATTCCTTAAAAATTCAAACAAAAATGAGAAAAAACAGCCGGGCCATCACTGTGGAGGGGGGGAGGAGTGGGGAGAGAAGCCCCTCTAAGGGGCGATTTTTGTGTGTACCCCAACCCCGGGAAGGTAGGGTGGGCCAAATTGGAGCACTACCTCCCACCCCACCCCCACCCAACCCACTCATGGCCTACCACTGCATGCCCACCTCCAGCTAGTTAATATGCGCCCCCCCCCCCATTATATTGGGAACAGGAGGGCAAATGGAAAATCTCAAAAGGCCTCCTTTAACAACACTATTAATGAGTTTAACCAGCCTTGTTGCTCATGTGGGTGGCCCTGAACTCACCTCCCTCTACAATGGGGCCAGGAGTGGGGCGCAGACACTGGCACGGTGACTGGTGCTGCTATTATGGAGCCCGAGCTGTCCGCCTCCATCCCTAACCTCAGCAGGGCTGGAATACGCGGCTCTAAGTGCTGGGGTAGGGCTGGCAGACTAACAGTGGCCAAGAGGAATAACGTCAAACAGCCTTCACGGCCTGATGCAGCATCAACCTTTGAGCACCTGGCTTGGGGAATGGGAGAAGACCATTCGGCCCTTCCATCCTGTACGACCATTCAGTTATACAATAGGACCACAAGATACAGGAGCAGAATTCAGCCATTCGGCCCATCGAGCATGCTTGATCATGGCTGATAAGCTTCTCAAACCCATCCTACCTCCTTTTCCCCATAACCTTTGATACCTTTATCAATCAAGAATCAGTTTGATCATGGCTGATCATCGAATTCAATGTCATGATTCCCCACTTCCCCCATATACCTTGATCCCTTCAGCCCCAAGAGCTAGATCTGATTTCTTCTTGAAATCAGACAACATTTTGGCCTCAACTACTTTCCGTGGTAGTGAATTCCACACCCTCTGGGTGAAGAAATAGAAACATTGAATGTATTGAAGAGGCGGCTGGATGTAGCACTTGGGGTGAACAGGATCAAAGGTTATGGGGAGGAAGCAGGATTAGGCTATTGAGTTGGACGATCAGCCATGACCGTAATGAATGGCGGAGCAGGCTCGAAGGGCCAAATGGCCTCCTCCTATTCCTATCTTCTATGTTTCTATGTAAGAACTTATCTCCCTCTTAAATACACTCAATAACCCGGCCTCCACAGCCTTCTGTGGCTAATGGCTGATTTTTAGATGTTCGTTAATCTACAGTTCAGAGAGCCCATTCGGCCCATCAAGTCTACACCCACAAGAATCCTACCCAGGCCCTATCCCTGTAGCCCCACATATTGACGCCGTTAATCTCCCTGACGCCAAGGGGCAATTTAGCAAGTCAGGTCACCCGGCACGTCTTTCGGACTGTGGGAGGAAACCGGAGCACCCGGAGGAAACCCACCCGGACACGGGGAGAACGTGCAAACTCCACACAGACAGTGACCCAAGTCGGGAATCGAACCCGGGTCCCTGGCGCTATTCATAAGTTCATATTATATAGGAGCAGAATTAGGCCATTCGCCCCATCTGTGAGGCAGCAGCGCTCACCACGGTGCCGCCGTGTCGCCCACACGCAAAGACTGAAGAATGTGCAGACTCCGCACGGACAAGGCTGGGAATCGAACCTGGGTCCCTGGAGCTGTGAGGCAGCAGTGCTAACCACTGTACCACCCGTGCCGGTCCTATCCTTACCGAACGTTAATCTGGCTATTGTGAAATTTACAATCGCAGCAGTCACATTTTTTGCGGGGGAATGGTGCAGATCATTCCTGGTCGCCCCTCTCCTCTGCGTGTGAAATTCTCCCGGACATCACCTCCGCACAGGCTTGGCTCCGATTTGCAAAGCAGGGCTCGGAGTTGTTCGCGCTGTGGAGAACAATGTTGCCCTCTCCGCAGTGACACAAACTCGGGAATATCATCCTAATAGCTCCCTTATTGACAGCTCCTTTCAAAACGTAGACCCAATTACCACAATCGCTTGTCTTTCAAACAGCAGATTTGTCTCCAGCCCTGTTAATGTTCTGTATAATTTGTCTGGCAGGAATATACAATGGATTGTAAGTTCATGTCTTGGTGTCATCAAAAAGCAATTAGAAGTGGATCAACTCTGAGCCTCGAGTTGCCCGCAGCAAAGGCAGATGTTTTTTCAAAGGTCATCATTACTGCATAACGGTATTTTTTTTTTAACAAGAGAATGCAGACAGCCGCCCCGGTAAAGCATCTTACGCCGTCTCCACATCTTATTTAACAGCGAGCGTGGATGATTGCAGCTTTCAAGGCCAATCCCAGGGAGAACCCGGATTCGATCTCTGATTCCATGTCCTTCTAGCTGATGCCCGAAGGCTGTGGCCTTCCAGGGCTCGGAGGGGGGGGTGGGGGTAGGGGGGGGGGGGGGGGGGGAGGGGGGTGGTGGTGGTGGGGAACATCGCCCAGTAGGCAGTCTCCCAAAGCACCTTGCCCCAAATAAGGTTACAGTTTATTTATTAGTCACAAGTAAGGCTTACACTAACGCTGCAATGAAGTTACTGTGAAATTCCCCTAGTCGCCACACTCCGGCACCTGTTCGGGCCAATTCACCCTAACCAGCACGTCTTTTGGACTGTGGGAGGAAACCGGAGCACCCGGAGGAAACCCACGCAGACACGGGGAGAATGTGCAAACTCCACACAGACAGTGACCCAAGCCGGGAATCGAACCCGGGTCCCTGGCACTGTGAGGCAGCAGTGCTAACCGCTGTGCCTTCAGAAGGTGCAGATAGGCTGAGAAAGGAGGATTGAGTCCTTTTATTTTCATTTATTCGTGGGACACGGGCGTCACTGGCTGGTCAGCATTTATTGCCCATCCCTAGTTACCCCTTGAGAAGGTGGTGGTGAGCTGCCTTCCTGAAACTCCTTCTGTGCTGCCTACCCCAGTGGGATAGCTTCACAGGCACACAGTTGAAGGTCAGTCGTAAATGCAAAGGTACCAGAGGGTGGCTGGCACCTACAGATTATCTCTCCCCGTGAGAAATTATTTCCTGGGTGCTGGGGAGCAGCAGACAGGAGGAATCAGGTGATATTTGAAAACACTTTCAAACTCACCAGAGCTGTATAATCTAAATTAAGACGTCTCTCCTTCACCGAGAAATATCCAGGGGGCGAGTCTGTCAGAGCAATAACCAGCTCACAGATCCTCAACTCGTGTTCCAGTGGAATCACTCACCTTCAGAACTCACCACAGCCTCGGTCCAAATATAGACAAAAGAGCTGAATTCCAGACATGGGATGAGAACGACTGCCCTTGACACAACGGCAGCATTTGACTGAACGTGGCATCAAGGAGCTCTTGGCAAAACGGAATTCAATAGGAAACAGGCAATAACCTGCTCTGAAAACTCTGCACACCTTTTGGCAGCTGTGACAAAGTGCACCCGCAGCAGTTGAGGCAGCCAAGGACAGACTAAATAATACAACCCACTGGGAAAAAAAAGTCAATTTGCACAATTGTCCAGTGTTATAGAGTCATCGGCCAGAATTCTACTGGCACACTCACCCCAGAATCGGAACGGACAAGGTTCGCAGAACGGCATTCTCCATTGGCCTCAGGCGGAATCTTATAAGCCCCGGGCAGGTGAGGCGGTAAAATTCCAGTGACAGAGTTTTACAGCACAGAAAGAGACCCTTCGGCCCATCATGTGCATGCTGGCCATCAAACACGGATCTATTCTGATCCATTTTCCAGTAGCGCTCCGGCGTTTCAAGTGCTCATCTAAATGCTTCTTAAATGTTGTGAGGGTTCTCGCCTCTCCCACCCTTTCAGGCAGCGAGTTCCAGATTCCCACCACCCTCTGGGTGAAAATATTTTCCCCAAATCCCCTCTAAATCTCCTGTTCCTTATCTTAAATCTGTGCCCCGGTTACTGACTCCGCTACTAAGGGGAAAAGTTTCTCCCTAGCACTGCTGTCTATGTCCCTCATAATGTTTTACGCCTCGACCAGGTCCCTCCCTTGGCCTTCTCTGCTCTGAGGAAAACACCCCCTGCCTAACCAGCCTCTCTTCATTGCTGAAACACTCCGGCCCAGGCAGCATCCTGGTGAATCTCCTCCGCACCCTCTCCAGTGCAATCACATCCTTCCTACAGAGTGGCGACCAGAACTGCACACAGTGCTCTAGCTGTGGCCTAACCAGCGTCTCCATCATAACCTCCCTACTCTTCTATCCAATGCCTCGGTTAATAAAGACAAGCCTCCCTTATGCCTTCTTAACCACCTTATCTACCTGTCCTGCTGCCTTCAAGATCTTTGGACATGCACCCCAAGATCCCTCTGGTCCTCTGTACTTCCTAGCATCTGACCATTCATTGTGTATTCCCTTGCCTTGTTAGTCCTTCCAAAATGCATCACCTCACACTTTTCATATTTGTTCTGCCCATCTAACCAGCCCGTCTATATCATCCTGTAATCTCAGGTTTTGCTCCTCACTATTTACCAATTTTCATAGCATGTGGAAACTTACTGAGCATTCCTTTAATGGATCCCTAAAAAAAAAGGATCTGGATTCACACCTTCACCAATAACTCGGTCCGTACCCTCTCTGTGTACCAGGTTACACTGAAATCCATCCACTAGGTACATTGCTTACACTCAGACAGAGTAAACGGGGCAAAAACATAGCATCTGCTGACGGTCGGTGGGGAAATCAGGAGGAAACCTCTCCACTGTTTAGAGTCATGTCTCTTACAAAGAAAGATGTTTGTGATGATTGGAGGTCAGTCATCTCAGTCCCAGGACATCTCTGCAGGAGTCCCTCAGGGTAGTGTCCGAGGCCCAACCATCATTAATGACCTTCCTTCCATTACAAGATTTAAAGTTTGTTTATTAGTCACAAGTAAGGCTTACATTAACACTGCCATGAAGTTACTGTGAAATTCCCCCTAGTCGCCGCACTCCGGCACCTGTTCGGGTCAATGCACCTAACCAGCACGTCTTTCAGAATGTGGGAGGAAACCGGAGGAAACCCACGCAGACACGGGGAGAATGTGCAGACTCCACACAGACAGTGACCCAAGCCGGGAATCGAACCCGCGTCCCTGGCGATGTGAGGCAGCAGTGCTAACCACTGTGCTACCGTGCCGCTGCCGTCAGAAATGGGGATGTTCGCTGAGGACTGCACAATTTCAGCACCATTCATCACTCCTCCTAAACCGTGCCCAAATGCAGCAAGACCTGGACAATATCCAGGCTTGGGCTGACAAGTGGCAAATAACACTCGCGCCACACAAATGCCAGGCAATGATCTTCTCCAGCAAGAGAGAAAACAAAAACAGAAAATGCTGGAAAATCTCAGCAGGTCTGGCAGCATCTGTGGGGAGAGAATTGAGCCAACGTTCCGAGCCTGGATGATCCTCTGTCAGAGTTGCTCTGATATATCAGGCAAAAGGATTTTTAAAAAGGCAGTCAACATGGAGCAAGGCTATTCATATGTGCCAACTGCGGAAGGGACTGCCACTCATGAATTCGCTTCGACAGCCTCAACAGATGGGCGCAGTTCATTATCCCGCAAGACTGACAGACTGAAAACCCATAAAGAAAGATGCAACTGTTTGCTCAAAACCTGTGCCATTTCCTTGTACATAGAATCTTAGAATCCCCACAGTGGAGATGAAGGCCATTCGGCCCATTGAGTCTGCACCGACTCTCTGACATAATATCTTAACCAGGCCGCGCCCCCCCCCCCGATCCCTGTAACCCCATATATTTACCCCTTTAATCTCCCTAATCTACACATCTTTGGAGACTAAGGAGTGAGTTAGCATTGCCAATCTACCTAACCTGCACATCTTTGGACACTAAATGGCAATTTAGCATGGCCAATCCACCTAACCTGCACATCTTTGGACATTATGGGGCAATTTAGCATGGCCAATCCACCTAACCTGCACATCTTTGGACATTATGGGGCAATTTAGCATGGCCAATCCACCTAACCTGCACATCTTTGGACACTAAGGGGCAATTTAACATGGCCAATCCACCTAACCTGCACATCTTTGGACACTAAGGGGCAATTTAACATGGCCAATCCAACTAACCTGCACATCTTTGGATACTAAATGGCAATTTAGCATGGCTAATCCACCTAACCTGCACATCTTTGGACACTAAGGGACAATTTAGCATGGCCAATCCACCTAACCTGCACATCTTTGGACATTATGGGGCAATTTAGCATGGCCAATCCACCTAACCTGCACATCTTTGGACACTAAGGGGCAATTTAACATGGCCAATCCACCTAACCTGCACATCTTTGGACACTAAGGGGCAATTTAACATGGCCAATCCAACTAACCTGCACATCTTTGGATACTAAATGGCAATTTAGCATGGCTAATCCACCTAACCTGCACATCTTTGGACACTAAGGGACAATTTAGCATGGCCAATCCACCTAACCTGCACATCTTTGGATACTAAATGGCAATTTAGCATGGCCAATCCACCTAACCCACACATTTAAGATACAAAAGTCTGAAGTCACATACCAACCAAGAACAGCTTCTTCCCTGCTGCCATCAGACTTTTGAATGGACCTACCTCGCATTAAGTTGATCTTTCTCTACACCCTAGCTATGACTGTAACACTACATTCTGCACTCTCTCCTTTCCTTCTCTATGAACGGTATGCTTTGTCTGTATAGCGCGCAAGAAACAATACTTTTCACTGTATACTAATACATGTGACAATAATAAATCAAATCAAATATCAAATCAAATCAAAAATCAAATCAAAACTTTCCCCATTATAACTTGCCTTGCCCATTCCGCTACAGTCTATAAAAATGCTTGCAATATCTTTTTGCCTCTCTGGCTGGTCTATTCCCAAACTGTCTTTCCTTTCTCTGTATCCATTTCTTGGTCCAATACTGAATTCTAAAATATCTTCTCCAATCCTTAGGCTTATTCCTCTTTCTGACAACATTATAAACCTTGACCTAATAAAATCCTAACATCTCTCGTTAGCCATGGTTGGTCCACGATTTCTATGGGGTTTTTTGTGCCTTAAGGGAATGTATGTTTGTTGTAACATTATTAATTCTTTAAATTCCCCCCAATTGCTTTGCTATCATTGTATCTTTGAAGGTAGTTTTCCAATCTACCTTGGCAAACCCACCCCTCAACCCAACATATGCGGGAGACGGTGGCACAGTGGCAATGTCACTGCAATCATCATCCAGAGGCAGAGGTGACTGCGCTGGGGACGTGAGTTCAAATCCCCCCATCCCACCCCTACCCTGCTCCCCGACAAGGCAGCTGATGGAATTTAAATTCAATCAATAAATCTGGAATTAAAAGTTAGTCCCAGTAAGGGTGACCATGAAACCATTGTCGATTGTCGGAAAAACCCATCTGGGTCACTAAAGTCCCTTTAGGGAAGGAAATCTGCCGTCCTTACCCGGTCTGGCCTACACGTGACTCCAGAGCCACAGCAATGTGGTTGACTCTTAACTTCCCCTCTGAAATGGCCGTGCGAGACACTCAGTTGAAGGGCAATTAGGGATGGGCAATAAATGCTGGCCCAGCCAGCGAGGCCCGCGTCCCATGAAAGAATAAAGAAAAAGATTGTTCAGTGACCCATCTGTCAGTTTTTACAATGCATTCCTAGGATGTGGGGATTGTTGTCATGGTCAACATTCATTGTCCATCTCTAGCTGTCGCTGGTGGAGTGGATTACTAGGGGTCATTGCAGAGCAGCAGCCAGGAGTCACAGAGGGGCGTTCTTCTGGCTCTTCATGCCAGTGGGATATTTTGGTCTCGCCAACGGTGTAACACTGCCGGGTGGGGTGGTGGGGGTGGTGGGGTGTGTGGAATCGATGGGAAATCCCATTGACAGCAGCGGCACCAGAAGACCCTGCCTCTGGCCAATGGCGCGCGGTCTCTCACCATGAGAGACACGCTGCGGGGGAGACGATAGAATCCGGGCGAAAGGCTTTAATTCAGAATGGCGCCAGAGCGGGTAAGGATATGTTGGTTCCATTCATTCGTGTGAAGAGGCGAGGGGACAGCACTGGGTACGAGTATTAAAATGGCTTTCTTTTATTGAAAAGAACTTTTAAAAAATTAACATGAGAGAAAGAAAGAAAACCGGACTTGGAGAAGGGTTTCCCAGGCAGTCCCTGTACTGAAGTGAACTGGACTGGAACACACTGTCACCGACACACTCTAAAATCCAAACTATATTTCAACCCTTGTCTCCTTATTGGAAATGTTTTTTGCAGACTGTCTCCATCTAGAAAAAACAATCCTTGCAGCTGCCGTTATGGGACTTTTGTTCATCTGCATTGTGTACTCTGCAGGAATGCAGTCAATTTTTTAGCCAACCCATCATGCCTTCTGATTCTACATGCAGTCACGTTAGCTACACTTGTTCAGCTTAGCAGAGGTAGTTGACCGCTACAGTCTGGCATTTAAATGTACATAGGCAGAAATATCTTAAAGTGAAGTCTTTGCATAGACTGAAGCAGACAGGGCTACGCACAGGATCCCTAAGGATGGCAAATTTCCTTCTCTGAAGGGCATCAGTGGGGGTGGCACGATGGCACAGAGGTGGCATTGTGCCACCAATAAACTGCTGTCTCACAACGCTGGGGACCCAGGTTCGATTCCTGGCTTGGGTCACTGTCTGTGCGGAGTTTGCACATTCTCCCCGTGTCTGCGCGGGTTTCCTCCGGGTGCTCCGGTTTCCCCCCACAATCCAAAGATGTGCTGGTTAGGGTGCATTGGCCGTGCTAAATTCTCCCTCAGTGTACCCGAACAGGAGCCGGAGTGTGGCGACTAGGGGATTTTCACAGTAACTTCATTGCAGTGTTAACGTAAGCCTACTTGTGACACTAATAAATAAACTTTAAACTTTAAAAAAATGGTTGATTTTACTGACACTAACTGGAGATAAATTGACGACTGTCATGGCGTGATGCCTTTTATTAGTGAAGGTCTCTGAGTTACTAGCTCACTGCATAACCACAACACTGTATCTTACTAATCCATGTCCATGACTGTGCCTGCATCTGTCACCTTTAGTTCAAGAAGTGATGGGTTTGTCTGAGTTACCAGGAGGCTCCCAGGAGGCAAAGACGCTCCCACAAGGCATTCCCTGGGAATTCCAACAGCGCCTTGGAATAGCTCCTGGGAAAAGCCCAGATTGGAGCTCAGTGGATCATGTCACAAGAAGGCAGAGGCTGCTGTACACAAACTCACTGGCCTTTTGTGTAGGTGTGGATTCCCCAAGGACCCACCTTCCTCTGTACAGAAGCGAGGCTTTGCGAAGCTTCCACAATCGCAAGGTTCATCAAAGAGACTCTTGATGTGAGTGTTGAACCTTTGAAGTTCTGAAGCAGCGATCTTTGTGGTTTGGATAATGGCAGGCCCGCACGCTCCAGCTGTCTGAGATTGCGAGAGCCCATTACTATCACCATGGCAACACCCTGTGTGCACTGCTCCCAGAATTCGCCCACCTCCCATGGGAGAAGAAACGGGATTTTTAATGTCTGCAAGTCAGAATTTTCCAACTTTCAGAGCTGCGTCTCGGGGAGCTTGCTGTCAGAGTTGCTGGCCCTCTGGTCACCTTGAGGCCTGGTCAAGTCTTCCTCCAGGCACACTGGTATCACACGGTGGTTAGCACTGTTGCCTCACAGCGCCAGGGACCCAGGTTCAATTCCGGTCTTGGGTCTGTGTGGAGTTTACACGTTCTCCCCGTGTCTGCGTGGGTTTCCTCCGGGTGCTCCGGTTTCCTCCCACAGAAAATATCCCAACCGATAGATTTTTTTTATTCTTACATCCTTGCCCATCCGTAATTGCCCCATGAACTGAGTGGCTGGCTAGGCCATCTCGGAGGCTTTTCAGAGTCAACCACATTGCTGTGGCTCTGGAGTCACATGTAGGCCAGACCGGGTAAGGACGGCAGATTTCCTTCCCTAAAGGACATTAGTAAATCAGATGGGTTTTTGCAACAATTGACAATGGTCGTCATTAGATTTATAGTTCTAGATTTTTTAAATTAAATTTAAATTTCACCGCTTGTTGTGGAGGGATTCGAACCTGAGCATTACCCTGGGTCTGTTGGATTACTAGACCAGCAAGAATACCACTACGCCACCCCTCGAGCTCATTTGGAAATCCGACTGTGGAAGCAAAGTCAGGGAAGTTCCTCCACTCTCCCGGACAAGTGAAAAGTTATGGAGGTGAGGGTTAGACTCTGGTCAGAGGACAGAGTATCAGTGCTTCACCCTTCCCCAAATCTAGCTCCAAATGGTAAAAATTGCAGCATGCTGCAGTGCAGAGGGACCTGGGCGTCCTTGTGCATGAATCACAAGGAGTTGGTTTGCAGGTGCAGCAGGTAATTAAAGTAGTAAAGTAAAGTTAATTTATCAGTCACAAGTAGGTTTACATTCACGCTGCAATGAAGTTACTGTGAAAATCCCCTTGTCGCCACACTCCGTCGCCTGTTCGGGTACACCGAGGGAAAATTTAGCATTGCCAATTCACCTAACCAGCATGTCTTTTGCACTGTGGGAGGAAACCGGAGCACCCGGAGGAAACCCATGCAGACAACGTGCAAACTCCGCACAGACACTGACCCAAGCCGGGAATCAAACCCAGGTCCCTGGTGCTGTGAGGCAGCAGTGCTAACCACTGTGCCATCGTGCCGTCCTAAGAATTGAGAAGGCAAATGGAATTTTGTCCTTCATTGCCAGAGGGATGGAGTTTAAAAACAGGGAGGTTATGTTGCAGCTGCATAGGGTGCTGGTGAGGCCACACCTGGAGTACTGTGTACAGTTTTGGTCTCCTTACTTGAGAAAGGATATACTGGCACTGGAGGGGGTGCAGAGGAGATTCACAAGGTTGATTCCGGAGTTGAGAGGGTTGGCTTATGAGGAGAGACTGAGTAGACTGGGGCTATACTCATTGGAATTCAGAAGAATGAGGGGAGATCTTGGAGGGATTATGGAGGGAATAGATAAGATAGAAGCAGGGAAGTTGTTTCCATTGGCAGGTGAAACTAGAATTAAGGCCTCAAAATAAGGGGGGAGCAGATTTAGGACTGAGTTGAGGAGGAACTTCTTCACCCAAAGGGTTGTGAATCTGTGGAATTCCCTGCCCAGTGAAGCAGTTGAGGCTACCTCATTGAATGTTTTTAAGGCAAGGATAGATAAATTTTTGAACAGTAAAGGAATTAAGGGTTATGGTGAGCGGGCGGGTAAGTGGAGCTGAGTCCACAAAAAGATCAGCCATGATCTTACTGAATGGCGGAGCAGGCTCGAGGGGCCTGATGGCCCACTCCTGCTCATAGTTCTTATGTTCTTAGTTTGAATGATTAGATTATTTTTCATCCCTACATCCTCACTGGTATCAAATTCAAGACTCACTACCTTGTTTCATATGCTCAGGGGATCAGTATGGCACAGAAGGAGGCCATTCAGTGCAATGAGTCCATGCCAGCTGTTTGTAGAGTAATGCAGTTAATCCCATTCCCCTGTTCTATGTCTGTACCTGTCCAGTGCCCGTAAAATTTTCCACTGAAATCTTTGCTTACCTCTGTCTCCACCATCCTTGTGGGCATTGAGTTCCATGTCATTACCACCCACCACATAAAAAAACAAGTTTTCCTCAGATTCTCCCCTCCCCATCCCTCGCACCCTTGAACTAAAATACAATCTTCTCGGCAGAAGGAGGTAAAGAGACTGTGGATTGCTGGCATGTCTCTGGGTTTGACATCCTGGCAATTAGAGAATTTAAGACAGAAGTTTAAAGTTTATTATTAGTTACAAGTAAGGCTTACATTAACACTGCAATGAAGTTACTGTGAAGATCCCCTAGTTGCCACACTCCGGCGCCTGTTCGGGTACACTGAGGGAGAATTGAGCACCTAACCAGCATGTCTTTCAGACTGGGGGAGGAAACCGGCGCACCCAGAGGAAACCCACGCAGACACGGGGAGAACGTGCAGACTCCACACAGACAGTGACCCAAGTCGGGAATCGAACTCGAGTCCCTGGCGCTGTGAGGCAGCAGTGCTAACCACTGTGCCACCGTGTCACCCTTTGCTGGGCTTGAAATTTATTTGAAAGCTATAATACAGGGGTGGGAGGGATGTGAAGCTGGCCTTGGGAGAGGGAATTGGGTGTCACCTCGGTGGGTATCTGTGCGCAATGTCTCCAGACGTGGAAGGTAAGGATCCACATGAGTCCATTGGCACTTCAGACACAGGGAGAACATGCAAACTCCACACAGACAGTGACCCAAGCCGGGAATCGAACCCGGCTCCCTGGAGCTGTGAGGCAGCAGTGCTAACCACTGTGCCACCGTGCTGCCCATTATTACTCTGGTAGGCAGTATGATTCACTGCGTAAAACATTTCTTAGGCCATTCTTCATCCAGTCTGGCACAGCGAGGAGTCAATGAGTTAATGTTTCTCCAATAGCTGACATTAACAGCCCTGCTGTAAAGCCTGAATATTATTAATCATCCGATATTGCCCATTTTCCAGAAGTTTCCACGTCAGCAGTTCTGGGGGATTGTGAGGACTCGATGGCACTGCCTGGCAGCTTGACTCAGTGTACAGCATGATGATATTCTCCATGATTCGCAGGCTCGAACCCTGTAACCTGTCCCCTGGCCTGTGACCAGCACTCACTCAAACTCCACATCCTCTCGCCCTGCTCCGGCCTGGCAGAGTTCAGCTGGATGTTCACCTGGTCACCACATCCCCTCCCTTCCATTCTCCGGGAAAGCTCCTGGGAAACAGAACACGGACAATTGACACAAACCAGGGATCATTTTTATCCAAGATTTTTGCCTCCAATAGGATGTCCCTCTCACAATATTCCCCATTCCCACACTGTTCCCATTCCCACACTGTTCCCATTCCCACACTGTTCCCATTCCCACACTGTTCCCGTTCCCACGCTGTTCCCATTCCCACATTGTTCCCATTCCCAAACCGTTCCCATTCCCACACCGTTCCCATTCCCACACCGTTCCCATTCCCACGCTGTTCCCCATTCCCACACTGTTCCCCGTTCCCACACTGTTCCCATTCCCACACTGTTCCCCATTCCCACACTGTTCCCATTCCCACACTGTTCCCATTCCCACACTGTTCCCCATTCCCACACTGTGCCCCATTCCCACACTCTTCCCCGTTCCCACACTCTTCCCATTCCCACACTGTTCCCGTTCCCACACTGTGCCCCATTCCCACACTGTTCCCATTCCCACACTGTTCCCGTTCCCACACGGTTATCATTCCCACACTGTTCCGCATTCCCACACTGTTTCCCATTCCCACACTTTTCCCCGTTCCCACACTGTTCCCCGTTCCCACACTGTTCCCCGTTCCCACACTGTTCCCGTTCCCACACTGTTATCATTCCCACACTGTTCCCCGTTCCCACACTGTTCCCATTCCCACACTGTTCCCCATTCCAACACTGTTCCCATTCCCACACTGTTCCCGTTTCCACACTGTTCCCCATTCCCACACTGTTCCCATTCCCACACTGTTCCCCATTCCCACACTGTCCCCATTCCCACACTGTTCCGATTCCCACACTGTTCCCCATTCCCACACTGTCCCCATTCCCACACTGTTCCCATTCCCACACTCTTCCCGTTCCCACACTGTTCCCCATTCCCACACTGTTCCCGTTCCCACACTGTTCCCATTCCCACACTGTTCCCGTTCCCACACTGTTCCCGTTCCCACACTGTTCCCCATTCCCACACTGTTCCCGTTCCCACACTGTTCCCGTTCCCACACTGTTCCCCATTCCCACACTGTTCCCCATTCCCACACTGTTCCCGTTCCCACACTGTTCCCATTCCCACACTGTTCCCATTCCCACACTGTTCCCCGTTCCCACACTGTTCCCCATTCCCACACTGTTCCCTTTCCCACATTGTTCCCATTCCCAACACTGTTCCCCATTCCCACACTGTTCCCCATTCCCACACTGTTCCCGTTCCCACACTGTTCCCCATTCCCACACTGTTCCCGTTCCCACACCGTTCCCATTCCCGCACTGTTCCCCATTCCCACACTGTTCCCGTTCCCACACAGTTCCCGTTCCCACACTGTTCCCATTCCCACACTGTTCCCATTCCCACTCTGTTCCCCATTCCCACACTGTTCTCATTCCCACACTGTTCCCCATTCCCACACTGTTCCCATTCCCACACTGTTCCCATTCCCACACTGTCTCCATTCCCACACTTTTCCCCATTCCCACACTGTTCCCCACTGTTTGCCATTCCCACACTGTTCCCCGTTCCCACACTGTTCCCGTTCCGACACTGTTCCCATTCCCACACTGTTCCCATTCCCTCACTGTTCCCCATTCCCACACTGTTCCCCTTCCCACACTGTTCCCATTCCCACACTGTTCCCATTCCCACACTGTTTCCGTTCCCACGCTGTTCCCATTCCCACATTGTTCCCATTCCCAAACCGTTCCCATCCCACACCGTTCCCATTCCCAACACTGTTCCCCATTCCCACACTGTTCCCCATTCCCACACTCTTCCCATTCCCACACTCTTCCCCGTTCCCACACTGTTCCCATTCCCACACTGTTCCCCGTTCCCACACTGTTATCATTCCCACACTGTCCCCATTCCCACACTGTTCCCCGTTCCCACACTGTTATCATTCCCACACTGTTCGTCATTCCCACACTGTTCCCCGTTCCCACACTGTTATCATTCCCACACTGTTCCCGTTCCCACACTGTTGCCCATTCCCACACTGTTTCCGTTCCCACACTGTTCCAATTCCCACACTGTTCCCGTTCCCACACTGTTCCCCATTCCCACACTGTTCCCGTTCCCACACTGTTCCCATTCCCACACTGTTACCATTCCCACACTGTTCCCCATTCCCACACTGTTCCCATTCCCACACTGTTTCCATTCCCACATTGTTCCCCATTCCCACACTGTTCCCATTCCCACACTGTTCCCCATTCCCACACTGTTCCCGTTCCCACACTGTTCCCATTCCCGCACTGTTCCCCATTCCCACACTGTTCCCGTTCCCACACAGTTCCCCGTTCTCACACTGTTCCCGTTCCCACACTGTTCCCATTCCCACACTGTTCCCATTCCCACACTGTTTCCCATTCCCACTCTGTTCCCATTCCCACACTGTTCTCATTCCCACACTGTTCCCATTCCCACACTGTCCCCGTTCCCACACTGTGCCCCATTCCCACACTGTTCCCGTTCCTACACTGTGCCCCATTCCCACACTGTTCCCATTCCCACACTGTTCCCGTTCCCACACTGTTCCCCATTCCCACACTGTTCCCCATTCCCACACTGTTCCCCGTTCCCACACTGTTATCATTCCCACACTGTTCCCCATTCCCACACTGTTCCCATTCCCACACTGTTCCCGTTCCCACACTGTTCCCATTCCCACACTGTTCCCCATTCCCACTCTGTTCCCCATTCCCACACTGTTCCCGTTCCCACACTGTTCCCCATTCCCACACTGTTCCCCATTCCCACACTGTTCCCCATTCCCACACTGTTATCATTCCCACACTGTTCCCATTCCCACACTGTTATCATTCCCACACTGTTCCCATACCCACAGTGTTCCCGTTCCCACACTGTTCCCATTCCCACACTGTTCCCCATTCCCACACTGTCCCCATTCCCACACTGTTCCCATTCCCACACTGTTCCCGTTTTCACACTGTTCCCCATTCCCACACTGTTCCCCATTCCCACACTGTCCCCATTCCCACACTGTTCCCCATTCCCACACTGTTCCCGTTCCCACACTGTTCCCGTTCCCACACTGTTCCCCATTCCCACACTGTTCCCCATTCCCACACTGTTCCCGTTCCCACACTGTTCCCCGTTCCCACACTGTTCCCCATTCCCACACTGTTCCCATTCCCACACTGTTCCCCGTTCCCACACTGTTATCATTCCCACACTGTCCCCATTCCCACACTGTTCCCCGTTCCCACACTGTTATCATTCCCACACTGTTCCCCATTCCCACACTGTTCCCCGTTCCCACACTGTTATCATTCCCACACTGTTCCCGTTCCCACACTGTTCCCCATTCCCACACTGTTTCCGTTCCCACACTGTTCCAATTCCCACACTGTTCCCGTTCCCACACTGTTCCCCATTCCCACCCTGTTCCTATTCCCACACTGTTCCCGTTCTCACACTGTTCCCATTCCCACACTGTTCCCATTCCCACACTGTTCCCCATTCCCACACTGTTCCCATTCCCACACTGTTCCCATTCCCACATTGTTCCCCATTCCCACACTGTTCCCGTTCCCACACTGTTCCCATTCCCGCACTGTTCCCCATTCCCACACTGTTCCCGTTCCCACACAGTTCCCTGTTCTCACACTGTTCCCGTTCCCACACTGTTCCCATTCCCACACTGTTCCCATTCCCACTCTGTTCCCCATTCCCACTCTGTTCCCCATTCCCACTCTGTTCCCCATTCCCACACTGTTCCCATTCCCACACTGTTCACGTTCCCACACTGTTCTCATTCCCACACTGTCCCCATTCCCACACTCTTCCCGTTCCCACGCTGTTCCCATTCCCACACTGTTCCCCACTGTTTGCCATTCCCACACTGTTCTCGTTCCCACACTGTTCTCATTCCCACACTGTTCCCCGTTCCCACACTATTCCCCGTTCCCACACTGTTATCATTCCCACACTGTTCCCCATTCCCACACTGTTCCCGTTCCCACACTGTTCCCATTCCCACACTGTTCCCATTCCCTCACTGTTCCCCATTCCCACTCTGTTCCCCTTCCCACACTGTTCCCCATTCCCACACTGTTCCCATTCCCACTCTGTTCCCCATTCCCACACTGTTCCCCATTCCCACACTGTTCCCCACTGTTTGCCATTCCCTCATTGTTCCCCGTTCCCACACTGTTCCCCATTCACACACTGTTCCCCATTCCCACACTGTTCCCCATTCCCACACTGTTCCCGTTCCCACACTGTTCCTATTCCCACACTGTTCCCGTTCCCACACTGTTCCTATTCCCACACTGTTCCCCATTCCCACACTGTTCCCGTTCCCACACTGTTCCTATTCCCACACTGTTCCCCATTCCCACACTGTTCCCATTCCCACACTGTTCCTATTTCCACAATGTTCCCCATTCCCGCACTGTTCCCCATTCCCACACTGTTCCCATTCCCACACTGTTCCCATTCCCACACTGTCCCCATTCCCACACTGGAGGCGATTCTCCTAAAAGTGCTGAATTGGTGGGAAAACTGTTCGAGATCCCGACTATTTTCTCAGTTCAGCTTCTTTCCTGAATCTCCGCACTCTGTGCACTGCAGAGGTCCCAGTCGGGAATCTCATTTAAAACCCGGGTGCAGGAAGCCTATTCGTGCCAAAGAGCCTGAAACTGGCGGGAAGAGCGGGAACCTGCGCAGGCGCACATCGCTGGGAGATCGCGGGAAAGACCCCCCAGCACCCAGATCACTGCCATCCAACCCTCACACACATCACTGGCCCCATTACTGGCCCCCACAGTGCCCTCAGCCCCCGCCCCACACCCCACACATCGCTGGCCCCCACAACCCCTCCATACACATCGCTAGCCTCATCGCTGGCCCCCACCCCTATCTCACCCACACACAGACAAAACCGTCCCCTCACCTCATGCCCCCATGGATCTGGATAATGCAGGTACGCAATCCCTCCATCCCCTGAACATAGTGTCCTCATTGCTGCCCTGCAGAGAACTAGCGTCGTGCTGACAGGCACAACCCCAGCCAGTGATCATTCCCTCTCTTGAATGGGAGCCCAGAGTATTCCACCCCGCCTGGACACAGCAGCTAATCGATTAGGAGCCCTGATGATGAATGGCAGCCAATCATCATCCCGAGGGATGAAAGACACTCAACTGAAAGCAGCCTTCAAAATTTCTCACAAGTATTTGTTGCCAACGGGTCCTTGACTGGCCGCACTCACTGCACCCGGACTCCCCTGACTGGCCGGACTCACTGCTCCCGCACTCCCCTGACTGGCCGGACTCACTGCACCCGCACTCCCCTGACTGGCCGCACTCACTGCCCCCGCACTCCCCTGACTGGCCACACTCACTGCTCCCGCACTCCCCTGACTGGCCGCACTCACTGCCCCCGCACTCCCCTGACTGGCCGCTCTCACTGCACCCGCACTCCCCTGACTGGCCGGACTCACTGCACCCGCACTCCCCTGACTGGCCGCTCTCACTGCACCCGCACTCCCCTGAATGGCCGGACTCACTGCACCCGCACTCCCCTGACTGGCCGCTCTCACTGCACCCGCACTCCCCTGACTGGCCGGACTCACTGCACCCGGACTCCCCTGACTGGCCGGACTCACTGCCCCCGCACTCCCCTGACTGGCCGCACTCACTGCACCCACACTCCCCTGACTGGCCGCACTCACTGCACCCGCACTCCCCTGACTGGCCGCACTCACTGCACCCGCACTCCCCTGACTGGCCGGACTCACTGCTCCCGCACTCCCCTGACTGGCCGGACTCACTGCCCCCGCACTCCCCTGACTGGCCGGACTCACTGCTCCCGCACTCCCCTGACTGGCCGGACTCACTGCTCCCACACTCCCCTGACTGGCCGGACTCACTGCTCCCGCACTCCCCTGACTGGCCGCTCTCACTGCACCCGCACTCCCCTGACTGGCCGGAATCACTGCCCCCGCACTCCCCTGACTGGCCGCACTCACTGCACCCGCACTCCCCTGACTGGCCGCACTCACTGCTCCCGCACTCCCCTGACTGGCCGCACTCACTGCTCCCGCACTCCCCTGACTGGCCACACTCACTGTACCCGCACTCCCCTGACTGGCCACACTCACTGTACCCGCACTCCCCTGACTGGCCACACTCACTGCTCCCGCACTCCCCTGACTGGCCGGACTCACTGCTCCCGCACTCCCCCTGACTGGCCGGACTCACTGCTCCCGCACTCCCCTGACTGGCCGCACTCACTGCTCCCGCACTCCCCTGACTGGCCGGACTCACTGCTCCCGCACTCCCCTGACTGGCCGCACTCACTGCTCCCGCACTCCCCTGACTGGCCACACTCACTGTACCCGCACTCCCCTGACTGGCCACACTCACTGTACCCGCACTCCCCTGACTGGCCACACTCACTGCTCCCGCACTCCCCTGACTGGCCACACTCACTGCTCCCGCACTCCCCTGACTGGCCACACTCACTGCTCCCGCACTCCCCTGACTGGCCACACTCACTGCTCCCGCACTCCCCTGACTGGCCACACTCACTGCTCCCGCAGTCCCCTGACTGGCCGAACTCACTGCTCCCGCACTCCCCTGACTGGCCGGACTCACTGCTCCCGCACTCCCCTGACTGGCCGCACTCACTGCTCCCGCACTCCCCTGACTGGCCGCACTCACTGTCCCCGCACTCCCCTGACTGGCCGCACTCACTGTCCCCGCACTCACCTGACTGGGCGGACTCACTGCTCCCGCACTCCCCTGACTGGCCGGACTCACTGCTCCCGCACTCCCCTGACTGGCCACACTCACTGCTCCCGCACTCCCCTGACTGGCCACACTCACTGTCCCCGCACTCCCCTGACTGGCCGCACTCACTGTCCCCGCACTCCCCTGACTGACCACACTCACTGCTCCCGCACTCCCCTGACTGGCCGGACTCACTGCTCCCGCACTCCCCTGACTGGCCGGACTCACTGTCCCCGCACTCCCCTGACTGGCCGCACTCACTGTCCCCGCACTCACCTGACTGGGCGGACTCACTGCTCCCGCACTCCCCTGACTGGCCGGACTCACTGCTCCCGCACTCCCCTGACTGGCCGCACTCACTGCTCCCGCACTCCCCTGACTGGTCACACTCACTGCACCCGCACTCCCCTGACTGGTCACACTCACTGCACCCGCATTCCCCTGACTGGCTGCACTCACTGCACCCGCACTCCCCTGACTGACCGCACTCACTGCACCCGCACTCCCCTGACTGGCCGCACTCACTGCTCCCGCACTCCCCTGACTGGCCGCACTCACTGCTCCCGCACTCCCCTGACTGGCCGCACTCACTGCTCCCGCACTCCCCTGACTGGATCTGGATAATGCAGGTACGCAATCCCTCCATCCCCTGAACATAGTGTCCTCATTGCTGCCCTGCAGAGAACTAGCGTCGTGCTGACAGGCACAACCCCAGCCAGTGATCATTCCCTCTCTTGAATGGGAGCCCAGAGTATTCCACCCCGCCTGGACACAGCAGCTAATCGATTAGGAGCCCTGATGATGAATGGCAGCCAATCATCATCCCGAGGGATGAAAGACACTCAACTGAAAGCAGCCTTCAAAATTTCTCACAAGTATTTGTTGCCAACGGGTCCTTGACTGGCCGCACTCACTGCACCCGGACTCCCCTGACTGGCCGGACTCACTGCTCCCGCACTCCCCTGACTGGCCGGACTCACTGCACCCGCACTCCCCTGACTGGCCGCACTCACTGCCCCCGCACTCCCCTGACTGGCCACACTCACTGCTCCCGCACTCCCCTGACTGGCCGCACTCACTGCCCCCGCACTCCCCTGACTGGCCGCTCTCACTGCACCCGCACTCCCCTGACTGGCCGGACTCACTGCACCCGCACTCCCCTGACTGGCCGCTCTCACTGCACCCGCACTCCCCTGAATGGCCGGACTCACTGCACCCGCACTCCCCTGACTGGCCGCTCTCACTGCACCCGCACTCCCCTGACTGGCCGGACTCACTGCACCCGGACTCCCCTGACTGGCCGGACTCACTGCCCCCGCACTCCCCTGACTGGCCGCACTCACTGCACCCACACTCCCCTGACTGGCCGCACTCACTGCACCCGCACTCCCCTGACTGGCCGCACTCACTGCACCCGCACTCCCCTGACTGGCCGGACTCACTGCTCCCGCACTCCCCTGACTGGCCGGACTCACTGCCCCCGCACTCCCCTGACTGGCCGGACTCACTGCTCCCGCACTCCCCTGACTGGCCGGACTCACTGCTCCCACACTCCCCTGACTGGCCGGACTCACTGCTCCCGCACTCCCCTGACTGGCCGCTCTCACTGCACCCGCACTCCCCTGACTGGCCGGAATCACTGCCCCCGCACTCCCCTGACTGGCCGCACTCACTGCACCCGCACTCCCCTGACTGGCCGCACTCACTGCTCCCGCACTCCCCTGACTGGCCGCACTCACTGCTCCCGCACTCCCCTGACTGGCCACACTCACTGTACCCGCACTCCCCTGACTGGCCACACTCACTGTACCCGCACTCCCCTGACTGGCCACACTCACTGCTCCCGCACTCCCCTGACTGGCCGGACTCACTGCTCCCGCACTCCCCCTGACTGGCCGGACTCACTGCTCCCGCACTCCCCTGACTGGCCGCACTCACTGCTCCCGCACTCCCCTGACTGGCCGGACTCACTGCTCCCGCACTCCCCTGACTGGCCGCACTCACTGCTCCCGCACTCCCCTGACTGGCCACACTCACTGTACCCGCACTCCCCTGACTGGCCACACTCACTGTACCCGCACTCCCCTGACTGGCCACACTCACTGCTCCCGCACTCCCCTGACTGGCCACACTCACTGCTCCCGCACTCCCCTGACTGGCCACACTCACTGCTCCCGCACTCCCCTGACTGGCCACACTCACTGCTCCCGCACTCCCCTGACTGGCCACACTCACTGCTCCCGCAGTCCCCTGACTGGCCGAACTCACTGCTCCCGCACTCCCCTGACTGGCCGGACTCACTGCTCCCGCACTCCCCTGACTGGCCGCACTCACTGCTCCCGCACTCCCCTGACTGGCCGCACTCACTGTCCCCGCACTCCCCTGACTGGCCGCACTCACTGTCCCCGCACTCACCTGACTGGGCGGACTCACTGCTCCCGCACTCCCCTGACTGGCCGGACTCACTGCTCCCGCACTCCCCTGACTGGCCACACTCACTGCTCCCGCACTCCCCTGACTGGCCACACTCACTGTCCCCGCACTCCCCTGACTGGCCGCACTCACTGTCCCCGCACTCCCCTGACTGACCACACTCACTGCTCCCGCACTCCCCTGACTGGCCGGACTCACTGCTCCCGCACTCCCCTGACTGGCCGGACTCACTGTCCCCGCACTCCCCTGACTGGCCGCACTCACTGTCCCCGCACTCACCTGACTGGGCGGACTCACTGCTCCCGCACTCCCCTGACTGGCCGGACTCACTGCTCCCGCACTCCCCTGACTGGCCGCACTCACTGCTCCCGCACTCCCCTGACTGGTCACACTCACTGCACCCGCACTCCCCTGACTGGTCACACTCACTGCACCCGCATTCCCCTGACTGGCTGCACTCACTGCACCCGCACTCCCCTGACTGACCGCACTCACTGCACCCGCACTCCCCTGACTGGCCGCACTCACTGCTCCCGCACTCCCCTGACTGGCCGCACTCACTGCTCCCGCACTCCCCTGACTGGCCGCACTCACTGCTCCCGCACTCCCCTGACTGGCCGCACTCACTGCACCCGCACTCCCCTGACTGGCCGCTCTCACTGCCCCCGCATTCCCCTGACTGGCTGCACTCACTGCTCCCGCACTCCCCTGACCGGCTGCACTCACTGCACCCGCACTCCCCTGACTGGCCGCTCTCACTGCACCCGCACTCCCCTGACTGGCCGGAATCACTGCCCCCGCACTCCCCTGACTGGCCGCACTCACTGCACCCGCACTCCCCTGACTGGCCGCACTCACTGCTCCCGCACTCCCCTGACTGGCCGCACTCACTGCTCCCGCACTCCCCTGACTGGCCACACTCACTGTACCCGCACTCCCCTGACTGGCCACACTCACTGTACCCGCACTCCCCTGACTGGCCACACTCACTGCTCCCGCACTCCCCTGACTGGCCGGACTCACTGCTCCCGCACTCCCCCTGACTGGCCGGACTCACTGCTCCCGCACTCCCCTGACTGGCCGCACTCACTGCTCCCGCACTCCCCTGACTGGCCGGACTCACTGCTCCCGCACTCCCCTGACTGGCCGCACTCACTGCTCCCGCACTCCCCTGACTGGCCACACTCACTGTACCCGCACTCCCCTGACTGGCCACACTCACTGTACCCGCACTCCCCTGACTGGCCACACTCACTGCTCCCGCACTCCCCTGACTGGCCACACTCACTGCTCCCGCACTCCCCTGACTGGCCACACTCACTGCTCCCGCACTCCCCTGACTGGCCACACTCACTGCTCCCGCAGTCCCCTGACTGGCCGCACTCACTGCTCCCGCACTCCCCTGACTGGCCGGACTCACTGCTCCCGCACTCCCCTGACTGGCCGCACTCACTGCTCCCGCACTCCCCTGACTGGCCGCACTCACTGTCCCCGCACTCCCCTGACTGGCCGCACTCACTGTCCCCGCACTCACCTGACTGGGCGGACTCACTGCTCCCGCACTCCCCTGACTGGCCGGACTCACTGCTCCCGCACTCCCCTGACTGGCCACACTCACTGCTCCCGCACTCCCCTGACTGGCCACACTCACTGTCCCCGCACTCCCCTGACTGGCCGCACTCACTGTCCCCGCACTCCCCTGACTGACCACACTCACTGCTCCCGCACTCCCCTGACTGGCCGGACTCACTGCTCCCGCACTCCCCTGACTGGCCGGACTCACTGCTCCCGCACTCCCCTGACTGGCCGCACTCACTGCCCCCGCACTCCCCTGACTGGCCGCTCTCACTGCACCCGCACTCCCCTGACTGGCCGGACTCACTGCACCCGCACTCCCCTGACTGGCCGGACTCACTGCTCCCGCACTCCCCTGACTGGCCACACTCACTGCTCCCGCACTCCCCTGACTGGCCACACTCACTGTCCCCGCACTCCCCTGACTGGCCGCACTCACTGTCCCCGCACTCCCCTGACTGGCCGGACTCACTGCTCCCGCACTCCCCTGACTGGCCGGACTCACTGCTCCCGCACTCCCCTGACTGGCCGGACTCACTGCTCCCGCACTCCCCTGACTGGCCGCACTCACTGCTCCCGCACTCCCCTGACTGGCCGCACTCACTGTCCCCGCACTCCCCTGACTGGCCGCACTCACTGTCCCCGCACTCACCTGACTGGGCGGACTCACTGCTCCCGCACTCCCCTGACTGGCCGGACTCACTGCTCCCGCACTCCCCTGACTGGCCGCACTCACTGCTCCCGCACTCCCCTGACTGGTCACACTCACTGCACCTGCACTCCCCTGACTGGTCACACTCACTGCACCCGCATTACCCTGACTGGCTGCACTCACTGCTCCCGCACTCCCCTGACTGACCGCACTCACTGCTCCCGCACTCCCCTGACTGGCCGCACTCACTGCACCCGCACTCCCCTGACTGGCCGCACTCACTGCTCCCGCACTCCCCTGACTGGCCACACTCACTGCCCCCGCATTCCCCCTGACTGGCCGCACTCACTGCACCCACACTCCCCTGACTGGCCGCACTCACTGTACCCGCACTCCCCCTGACTGGCCGCACTCACTGCACCCACACTCCCCTGACTGGCCGGACTCACTGCTCCCGCACTCCCCTGACTGGCCGGACTCACTGCTCCCGCACTCCCCTGACTGGCCGCACTCACTGCTCCCGCACTCCCCTGACTGGCCGCACTCACTGTCCCCGCACTCCCCTGACTGGCCGCACTCACTGTCCCCGCACTCACCTGACTGGGCGGACTCACTGCTCCCGCACTCCCCTGACTGGCCGGACTCACTGCTCCCGCACTCCCCTGACTGGCCGCACTCACTGCTCCCGCACTCCCCTGACTGGTCACACTCACTGCACCTGCACTCCCCTGACTGGTCACACTCACTGCACCCGCATTACCCTGACTGGCTGCACTCACTGCTCCCGCACTCCCCTGACTGACCGCACTCACTGCTCCCGCACTCCCCTGACTGGCCGCACTCACTGCACCCGCACTCCCCTGACTGGCCGCACTCACTGCTCCCGCACTCCCCTGACTGGCCACACTCACTGCCCCCGCATTCCCCCTGACTGGCCGCACTCACTGCACCCGCACTCCCCTGACTGGCCGCACTCACTGCACCCACACTCCCCTGACTGGCCGCACTCACTGTACCCGCACTCCCCCTGACTGGCCGCACTCACTGCACCCACACTCCCCTGACTGGCCGCTCTCACTGCACCCACACTCCCCCAATAAGCCAGTGCTGTTTATAAGCTGCAGGAATGGACACACAGCCAGTCACACCACAAAGATGGCAGCTCGGAAACTGGCTCCCAGATTCACAGAGGCCGGCCAGGAGCAGCTGCTGGGTGCTGTGGGGGAGAGGCTTGAGTGGATCGTCCCCGGCCAGGACCTTCACCCAAGGGGTGCATCTGCCACTGCATTGTGGGAGGAGGTGGCAGAAACGGTGAATGCCAGGAGCCTGGCACTGCGCTCTGGCAGGCAGTGTCGGAAAGAAATGCTGAGGGGAGATCTTATAGAGACATATAAGATAACGAAGGGGCTAGACAGGGTAGAAGCAGCAAGGCTATTTCCACTTAGAAAGGAAACAAGAACGAGAGGACACAGCCTCAAAATAAGGGGGAGTCAGTTTAGGACAGAGTTGAGGAGGAACTTCTTCTCTCAGAGGGTAGTGATTCTCTGGAATTCTCTGCCCATTGAAGCAGTGGAGGCTACCTCGTTAAATATGTTTAAGTCACAGGTAGATAGATTTCTGATCAATAAGGGAATTAAGGATTATGGGGAGCGGGCGGGTAAGTGGAACTAAACCACTATCAGATCAGCCATGATCTTATTGAATGGCGGAGCAGGCTCGAGGGGCTACTCCTGCTCCTATTTCTTATGTTCTTATGAAATGTATGCCCTTCTTCGAGCAGCAAGTGTGAGTGATCATCCCACTTGTAACCCCGCACACGCTTGGCACGGATCTCCAACCCACTCCCGCACTGTTCCCATTCCCATTGTGTGTGTGTGTGTAGGGGGGTGGGGGGAGGGTGGTATGGTGTGGCTTATCTGGGGGTGCGGGGGGCAGAGTTCTCTAACTTTCTGATCTCTCTCTCCCCCATTCACCCAGCACCCCCCGGGATATTATTAAACTAAATATCTGGATCCCTGCGTGGGGCACAGGACACAAGGCTGAGTACACGGTGATGCACCATCAATCGAGCAAAGACTAGTTTGTATGCAAGAACAAATAGGCTTTTATTCGCAAAAGACTTGGAGCACACCCATGCTGATGAACTGGTCCAGACTGAGGCAGGGGGGGTGGGGAGCAGTCGCCTTTATACCTGGACCAGGGAGGGGAGGAGTCTCGGGTAGGGCCGGCAGGGATGTGTCCAGGCATGTCACATATACGGGTAATAAGCTAACAGTGGTTTACCACACACGGGAGGGACAGGAATCCGGCTGCATGCAATTTACTTGAGATATGCATTTTGGTAGATCGAACCAGGGCAGGACTTACTCAGTTAATGGTAGGGCATTGGGAAGAGTTATAGAACAAAGAGATCTCGGGGTACAGGTTCCTTGAAAGTGAAGTCACAGGTGGACAGAGTGGTGAAGAAGGCATTCGGCATGCTTGGTTTCATTGGGCGGAACATTGAATACAGGAGTTGGGACGTCTTGATGAAGTTGTACAAGACATTGGTAAGGCCACACTTGGAATACTGTGTGCAATTCTGCTCACCCTATTATAGAAAGGATATTATTAAACTAGAAAGAGTGCAGAAAAGATTTACTAGGATGCTACCGGGACTTGATGGATTGAGTTATAAGGAGAGACTGAATAGACTGGGACTTTTTCCTCTGGAGCGTAGGAGGCTGAGGGGTGACCTTATAGAGGTCTATAAAATAATGAGGGGCATAGATCAGCTAGATAGTTAATATCTTTTCCCAAAGGTAGGGGAATCTAAAACTAGAGGGCATAGGTTTAAAGTGAGAGGGGAGAGATACAAAAGGGCCCAGAGGGGCAATTTTTTCACACAGAGGGTGGTGAGTGTCTGGAACGAGCTGCCAGAGGTAGTAATAGAGGCGGATACAATTTTGTCTTTTAAAAAGTGTTTAGACAGTTACATGGGTAAGATGGGTATAGAGGGATATGGGCCAAACATGGGCAATTGAGACTAGCTTAGGGGTTAAAAAAAAAAGGGCTGCATGGACAAGTTGGGCCGAAGGGCCTTTTTCCATGCTGTAAACCTCTATGGCTCTATGACTATATATCCAACGGTGGCACGGTGGTTAGCACTGCTGCCGCACAGTGCCTGGGACCCGTGTTTGATTCCTGGCTTGCGTCACTGTCTGTGTTGAGTCTGCACGTTCTCCCCGTGTCTGCATGGGTTTCCTCCGGGTGCTCCGGTTTCCACCCACAGTCCAAAGACGTGCTGGCTAGGTGCACTGGCCGTGCTAAATTCTCCCTCAGTGTACCCAAACAGTCAGTGTCCTCACCTCTCCCCTTTGCCCCTGAACATGGGACCCCTTGCCGCCCCACCCCCTCCCCGCCCCCCACACAGTCAATGCTGATGAAGATTGTCAGAGAATACAGCAGGACATAGATAGGCTGGAAAATTGGGCGGAGAGATGGCAGATGGAATTTAATCCAGACAAATGCGAGGTGATGCATTTTGGTCGATCCAATTCAGGTGGGAGCTATAAAATAAATGGCAGAACCATCAGGAGCATCGACACACAGAGATCTGGGAGTACAGGCCCACTGATCCTTAAAAGTGGCAGCACAGGTGGAAGAGGTGGTGAAGAAAGCATAAGGCATGCTCGTCTTCATCGGCCGGGGCATCGAGTATAAAAGTTGGCAAATTATGTTACAGTTGTATAAACCGTTGGTTAGGCCACATTTGGAACACTGTGTCCAATTCTGGTCTCCACACTACCAGAAGGACGTGGAGGCTTTGAAGAGAGTACAGAAAAGGTTTACCAGGATGTTCCCTGGTATGGAGGGTATTAGCTATGAGGAGCGATTGAATAAGCTGGGATTGTTCTCCCTGGAAAGACAGAGGCTGAGGGGCGGCCTGATAGAAGTTTATAAAATTATGAGGGGTATAGATAGGGTGAACAGTTGGAAGCTTTTTCCCAGGAGCAGAAATGACAATTACAAGGGGGCACAAGTTCAAGATAAGGGGGGAAAGGTTCAGTGGAGATGTGCGGGGGAAGTTTTTTACACAGAGGATGGTGGGGGCCTGGAATGCACTGCCAAGTGAGGTGGTTGAGGCAGATACGTTAACGACATTTAAGACTTATCTGGATAGACAGATGAACAGATGGGGAATAGAGAGATACAGGCGGTTGTCTAATAAGAACATAAGAACTAGGAGCAGGAGTCGGCCATCTGGCCCCTCGAGCCTGCTCCGCCATTCAATAAGATCATGGCTGATCTTTTTGTGGACTCAGCTCCACTTACCCACCCGCTCACCATAACCCTTAATTCCTTTACTGTTCAAAAATGTATAGATACTTGCCTTAAAAACATTCAATGAGGTAGCCTCAACTGCTTCACTGGGCAGGGAATTCCACAGATTCACAACCCTTTGGGTGAAGAAGTTCCTCCTCAACTCAGTCCTAAATCTGCTTCCCCTTATTTTGAGGTCATGCCCCCTAGTTCTAGTTTCATCCACCAGTGGAAACAACTTCCCTACTTCTATCTTTTCTATTCCCTCCATAATCTTATATGTTTCTATAAGATCTCCCCTCATTCTTCTGAATTCCAATGAGTATAGCCCCAGTTTACCCAGTGTCTCCTCATAAGCCAACCCTCTCAACTCCGGAATCAACCTCTTGTACCTCCTCTGCACCCCCTCCAGTGCAAGTACATCCTTTCTCAAATAAGGAGACCAAAACTGTACTCAGTACTCCAGGTGTGGCCTCACCAGCACCTTATACAGCTGCAACATAATCTTGCTGTTTTTAAACTCTATCCCTCTAGCAATGAAGGACAAAATTCCATTTGCCTTCTTAATTACCTGCTGCACCTGCAAACCAACTCCTTGAGATTCCTGCACAAGGACACCCAGGTCCCTCTGCACAGCAGCATGCTGCAATTTGTTACCATTTAAATAATAATCCATTTTGCTGTTATCCCTATCAAAATGGATGACCTCACATTTACCAACATTGTACTCCATCTGCCAGACCCTCGCCCATTCACTTAGATTATCTATATCCCTTTGCAGACTTTCAGCGTCCTCTGCACACTTTGCTCTGCCACTCATCTCAGTGTCATCTGTGAATTTTGACACACTTCACTCAGTCCCCAACTCCAAAACATCTATGTAAATCGTAAACAATTGCGGTCCCAACACTGATCCATGTGACACACCACTAATCACTGATCGCCAACCAGAAAAGCACCCATTTACCCCCACTCTTTGCTTCCTGTTAGTTAACCAATCCTCTATCCATGCTAATACATTACCCGTAACACTGTACACCTTTATCTTATGCAACAGTCTTTGGTGCGGCACCTTGTCAAATGCCTTCTGGAAATCCAGATACACCACATCCACAGGTTCCCCATGTCTAGATAGGACATTGTGATTGGCTTGGAGGGCCGAAGGGCCTGTTCCTGTGCTGTACTATTCTTTGTTCTTTGTACGCTCCCGGGGGGGTATAATGATGTGGCGGAGACACCTCGGCACGGTGTCAAAATACAAGGGGGCTCAATATCTGGCGGGGGAAGTGTTTAATAACATGCAAATTTATTCAATTGTATGTAAATTAGGTGTATGCCCATTGTGGGCATGAGCTTGGTTACATTGCCAGTGACGGTTGGTAAGATCTCACCGGCAAGATCCGCGACTTCCGGATTTTGCCACATCGTAAGCTCACGCTGGCAAACTGCCAAAGAAAGTGAGATTTGAGCTCAAGACGTTGTCCCTTGTGGACAGCAGATAGATCGTCATCAAGTTTCCTTTTGAGATTCTTCATTGTCTTTTTTCCAGCGCCCTCAGGAAGCAAGTTCCAGGCCATTGCCAGTCGCTATGTAAAAATATTCTTCCTTACATCCCCTCCTGCACCCAAAACCTTAAATCTGGGTCCCCCTCATCCTTGCATCATCAGCCAATGGGAACAGCTTTTCTTATCGGAACCTGTCAGTGTCTTGTCCACCTCTATCCCATCTCACCTCAACCTCCTTCGCTCCAAGGAGAACAAGCCCAGCCTGACATTGACAGTAAAGAACAAACAAAGTCCAGCAAGGAAGACTCTAACCATCTCCCCGTGACATCCAATGGCACTACCATCACTTAGTTCCCCACTATCAACATACCATTGACCAGAAACTGGACTGGAACCTGCCATATAAATCCTACAAGAGCAGGTCAGAGGCTGGGATTCCTGCGGTGAGTAACTCACTTCCTGACTCCCCAAAGCCCGGCCACCATCTACAAGGCTCAAGTCAGGAGTGTGATGGAATACTCTCAACTTGCCTGGATTAGTGCAGCTCCAACAACACTCAAGAAGCTCGACACCATCCAGGAGAAAGCATTTGACTGGCACCCCATCCACAAACATCCACTCCCTCGACCACCAATGCACAGCAGCAGCCGTGTGTACCATCTACAAGATGCACTGCAGCAACTCACCAAGGTACCTTTGATGGCACCTTCCAAACTGGCTGCTAGTACCCAGAACAAGCCATCTGCGTGCTGAATACAGGCTTTAGATGCTTGGGGCAGATTAAGAACATAAGAACATAAGAAATAGGAGCAGGAGTAGGCCTCCTCTGAGGAATTGTCAGTATCGAGGTGAGCCAGAGAATCTAGAATTCGGGGTCATGTTTAAAAATAAGGGGTCACCCATTTAAGACGGAGATGAGGAGAACTTTTTCTCTCAGCGTCATAGAATCATAGAATCCCGACAGTGCAGAAGGAGGCCATTCGGCCCATCGAGTCTGCACTGACCACAATCCCCTAACTAGTCCCTCTGACAAGGGACAAGGGTTGGTTGCATTGGCCCTGCAACCCACACCTTTGGACTGTGGGAGGAAACCCACGCAGACACGGGGAGAACGTGCAAATTCCACACAAACTGTGACCCAAGCCGGGAATCGATCCCAGTGTCCCTGGCGCTGTGAGGCAGCAGTGCTAACTACTGTGCCACCGTGCCGTCAGTGTATTTGGAACTCTCATCTTCTAAAGACAGTAGAAATATATTTAAGGCTATATTTTAATATATTTTTAGATTCTTGATGAACAAGTGGTGAAGGGTTTTCGGGGGACGGCAGGAATGTACGGTTGAGGTTCCAATCAGATCAGCCGCGATCTTATTGAATGGGAGAGCAGGTTGGAGGGGCCCAATGGCCTACTCTGGTCCTGATTGACATGTTTGTGTGTTGATGCATTGGAAAGGGTGCAAGAGAGATTTACCAGGATGTTGCCTGGTTTGGAGGATATGCACCATGAGGAAAGGTTGAACAAACTTGTATTGGAGCGTCGGAGGATGAGGGGGGACCTGATAGAGATTTACAAGATTATGACAGGCTAGGATAGAGTGGATTGTCAGAATCTTTTGCCCAGGGTTGAAGGGTCAATTACTCGGGGGCATAGGTTAAGAGTGAGGGGGGGAATGTTTAAAAGAGATGTAAGGGACAAGTTTTTCACACAGAGGGTGGTGAATGCCTGGAACGCGCTGCCGGAGGAGGTAGTGGAAGCAGATTCTATAACAACGTTCAAGAGGCATCTGGATAGATTCATGAATAGGTAGCGAATAGAGGGATACGGACCATGTAGAGGCAAGACAATATTAGATTAGAGAGGCATCTGTGTCAGCACAGACTTGGTGGGCCGAAGGGCCTGTTCCTGTGCCGTACTGTTCTTTGTTCTAAATTGTCTCGATGGGCCAAATGGCCTCTTCTGCACTGTAGGGATTCTATGATTCTGTAAAGGATGTAAGATAATGTGGCTCGGAGTTTAGAAGAATGAGGGGTGACCTTATTCAAATATATAAGATTCTGAGGGGGTTTGACAGGGGAGATGGTGAGATGTTTTCACAAGTGGGTGAGTCTCGAACCAGGGGACATAACTACAAGATAAAGGGGCAGCCAATCAACATTGAGGTGCGTAGAAATTTCTTCTCACAGAGGGTGGTGAATCTCTGGAATTCTCTGTCCCTAAAGTTAGTGGCAGCTGGATCATTAGAAGTATTTAAAATGGAGGTGGATAAATATTTGATAGATCGAGGAATAGAGGGGCTATGGGGAAATGGGAAAAGGAGCTGAGGCCGCCATAGATCAGCCCTGATTGTATTGAATGATGGGGCAGGCTTGAAGGTTCTGGTGGCCAACTCCTGCTTCTATTTCTCCTGTTCTTGTGTGTTGTTGCTCTCAGCTTTCCCGACCTGCAGAGATCATTGAAGCTGAGTTGGATCCAGGAATGGGGGCACCATGTTCCCTCTGCTGACCTCATGGGCAACCTCCAGTCCATGCCCTCTCTACCCAAAATGCCGGCTACTTCCTCCTGTTGCTCGGGGGCGGGGTGGGGGGGGGGGGAGGGGGGGTGGTGCTACCAGCTGCAGCAACACACCCAGAGAGGCATGACTGGAGGATTTGATTTGATTTGATTTGAATGATCATTGTCACATGTATTGGTATACAGTGAAAAGTATTTTTTCTTGCGGCGATACAGACAAAGCATACCGTTCATAGAGAAAGAAAGGAGTGCAGAATGCAGTGTTACAGTCATAGCTAGGGTGTAGAGAAAGATCAACTTAATGCAAGGTAGGTCCATTCAAAAGTCTGACAGCAGCAGGGAAGAAGTTGTTCTTGAGTCGGTTGGTACGTGACCTCAACTTTTCCATCTTTTTCCCAAAGGAAGAAGGTGGAAGAGAGAATGTCCGGGGTGCGTGGGGTCCTTAATTATGCTGGCTGCTTTTCCGAGGCAGCGGGAAGTATAGACAGAGTCAATGGATAGGAGGCTGGTTTGCGTGATGGATTGGGCTACATTCACAACCTTTTGTAGTTCCTTGCGGTCTTGGGCAGAGCAGGAACCCATACCAAGCTGTGATACATCCAGAAAGAATGCTTTCTATGGTGCATCTGTAAAAGTTGGTGAGAGTCGTAGCTGACATGTCAAATTTCCTTAATCTTCTGAGAAAGTAAAGGTGTTGGTGGGCTTTCTTAACTACAGAGTCGGCATGGGGGAACCAGGACAGGTTGTTGGTGATCTGGACACCTAAAAACCTGAAGCTCTCGACCATTTCTACTTCGTCCCCAATGATGTCGACAGGGGCATGTCCTCCACCACGCTTCCTGAAGTTGATGACAATCTCCTTTGTTTTGTTGACATTGAGGGAGAGATTATTGTTGCTGCACCAGTTCACCAGATTCTCTATCTCATTCCTGTACACTGTCTCATCATTGTTTGAGATCCAACCCACTGCGGTGGTGTCATCAGCAAATTTGAAAATCGAATTGGAGGGGAATTTGGCCACACAGTTATTGGTGTATAAGGAGTATAGTAGGGGGCTGAGAACACAGCCTTGTGGGGCACCAGTGTTGAGGATGATCGTGGAGGAGGTGTTGTTGCCTATCCTTACTGATTGTGGTCTGTGAGTTAGGAAGTTTAGGATCCAGTCGTAGAGGGAGGAGCTGAGCCCCAGGCCACGGAGTTTGGAGATGACTTTCATGGGAATAATAGTGTTGAAGGCTGAGCTGTAGTCAATAAATAGGAGTCTGACATGTGTCTTTTTGTTAGCTAGGTGTTCTAGAGGAGCGTGGCCTTTACCCATCTTGACTTAATAGAGAGTCTCTCCGTGAACTCCCCAAACTCTTTGGGGTGGCACAGTGCTTAGCACTGCTGCCTCACAGCACCAGCGACCCGGGTTCGATTCCCAGCTTGGGTCACTGTCTGTGTGGAGTCTGCACGTTCTCCCCGTGTCTGTGTGGGTTTCCTCCGGGTGCTCTGGGTTTTTAAAAAATTCATTCGTGGGACATGGGCGTCTCTGGCTGGCCAGCATTTATTGCCCATCCCTAGTTGCCCTTGAGAAGGTGGTGGTGAGCTGCCTTCTTGAATCGCTGCTGTGGGTTGACCCACAATGCCGTTAGGGAGGGAATTCCAGGGTTTTGACCCAGCGACTGACGGGATGGCGATATATTTCCCAAGTCAGGATGGTGAGTGGCTTGGTGGGGAACTTGCAGGTGGTGGTGTTCCCATGTATCTGCTGCCCTTATCCTTCTAGATGGAAGTGGTCGTGGGTTTGAAAGGTGCTGTCCAAGGATCTTTGGTGAGTTGCTGCAGTGCATCTTGTAGATAGTACACACTGCTGCTACTGAGCGTCGGTGGTGGAGGGAGTGAATGTTTGTGGATCGGGTGCCAGTCAAGCGGGGCTGCTTTGTCCTGGATGGTGTCGAGCTTCTTGAGTGTTGTTGGAGCTGCACCCATCCAGGCAAGTGGGGAGTATTCCATCACACTCCTGACTTGTGCCTTGTAGATGGTGGACAGGCTTTGGGGAGTCAGGAGATGAGTTACTCACCGCAGTATTCCCAGCCTCTGACCTGCTCTTGTAGCCACTGTGTTTATGTGGTGAGTCCAGTTGAGTTTCTGGTCAAGGATGTTGACAGTGGGGGATTCAGTGATGGTTACACCATTGAATGTCAAGGGGCGGTGGTTAGAGTGTCTCTTATTGGTGATGGTCATTGCCAGGCATTTGTGTGGCACGAATGTTACTTGCCGCTTGTCAGCCCAAGCCTGGATATTGTCCAAATCTTGTTGCATTTGGACATGGACTGCTTCAGTATCTGAGGAGTCGCGAATGGTGCTGAACATTGTGCAATCATCGGCGAACATCCCCACTCCTGACCTTATGATGGAGGGAAGGTCATTGATGAAGCAGCTGAAGATGGCTGGGCCGAGGACACTACCCTGAGGGACTCCTGCAGAGAGGTCCTGGAGCTGAGATGACTGACCCTCCACAACCACAACCATCTTCTTATGTACCAGGTATGACTCTAACCAGCATTGAGTTCGCCCCCTGATGCCCATTGATTCCAGTTTCGCTAGGGCTCCTTGATGCCACACTTGGTCGAATATGGCCTTGATGTCAAGAGCTGTCACTCTCACCTCACCTCTGGGAATTCAGCTCTTTTGTCCATGTTTGAGCCAAGGCTGTAATGAGGTCAGGAGCTGAGTGACCCTGGTGAAACCCAAACTGGGCGACACTGAGCAGGTTATTGCTGAGCAGGTACTGCTTGATAGTGCTGTCGATGACCCCTTCCATCACTTTACTGATGATCGAGAGAAGACTGATTGGGCGGTAATTGGCCGGGTTGGATTTGTCCTGCTTTTTGTGTACAGGACATACCTGGGCAATTTTCCACATTGTTGGGTAGATGCCAGCGTTGTAACTGTCCTGGAAGACCTTGGCTCGGGGAGTGGTTTCCCTCCCATAGTCCAAAAACATGCTGGTTGGGTGCAATGGCCGTGCTAAATTCTTCCTCAGTGTACCCGAACAGGGCCGGAGTGTGGCAACTAGGGGATTTTCACAGTAACTTCATTGCAGTGTTAATGTAAGCCTATTTGTGACTAATAAACAAAAAAATAAACTCTTTAACCTGCATGTCACAGTCATAGAGTGATGCAGTACAGAAGAGGCCATTTGGCCCATTGAGTCTGCACCGGCCTGTCCTGGTTGGACCGGAAGCCCGGGAGTATGTGATAATAGGATGGCTGAATGGAAACACTTCTTGGTTTCCAACCTTGATTCCCCCGTTCGGGACCAGATCAGACCCTCCGAGGTATATTATGAGGTTAGCCTGGGCCCCAACCTTTTATTTGATTTTGGCATTGGGGCGAGCGTGAGGTGTTTAGTTCCAGGTATGAAGCAATTGACCCACAATTCCCTGCCGCAGCCACCGGCCCCTTGGCGCAAGTCTCGCTGTCCCCGGGTGCGATCCGAGTGCCTTCATGTGGAGTTGGCAGAATCTGCTGGGGAATGTGCTGCACTCTCCGAATTTAGCGCCGAATCTGTCATCTCCGAGAATGATAATCCTCCTCGTCCCTGCCGAGGATAGAGTGCGAAGGCTGCGTCTCCAGAGAGGCAAAGCGAAGAGAACCCTGTGCTTCTAAAGCACCAGAATAATGGCTTTGGACAGTTTAAAATGTGCTGAGACAGACAAGAGTACAGATAGTAAGCCGCTATAATTAGGGCCAAGCAAGTCAGAGATTTCACACTGATATATCGCCAAATTAAAAATGATAATATATAAATATTTTATTATTTTTCTACATAACTCAGAGCAATTATGTGGGGAGGTGCAGGGAGGTTCGTGATGGCCAAGGAAACAGCCCCATTTACCAGCTTTTAATATTCAGAACAGCACAGAGGATAAGAGATTAAACTGAGGTCCCGTCCGCCCTGTCGACTGGGCCTGAGAGAGTGGCAGGGTCGCTGCATGAAGGAGGGCAGCGGAGTTACCTCCATTCCCATCCCCGCAACTTAATCGCCGTCGTCACCATGCTTCTCTCTGGGATCTTGCTCTGCACATATCTCAGTGCCTCATTGGCGGTGAAGTCGTATATAATGGCAGAACCCCCACAGCACAGGAGAGGCCATTTGGCCCATCGAGTCTGCACCGACTCTCTGATGGAGAGCCACGGAATTTTCTCCTGCCGCCCGCCATGGGAATCGTAGCGGGCGTGACAGAACATCCGGCGGACCGTGCAAAGTTCTGTTGACCTCGGGTGGGAATTTCCAGTCTTGGGCAAGCGCGGACGGAAAATCCTGCCCAGGCTCCCTCCCCCGCTCTATCTGCGTGTCCCCCTCGCATTTACCATGGCGAATCCCATCTAATAAAATTGGGAATTTAGCATGGCCAATCCAGCTAACCGGCACATCTTTGGACACTAAGGGACAATTTAGCATGGCCAATCCAGCTAACCCACACATCTTTGGACACTAAGGGACAATTTAGCATGGCCAATCCACCTAACCCGCACATCTTTGGACTGTGGGAGGAAACTGGAGCACCCGGAGGAAACCCACACAGACACGGGGAGAACGTGCAAACTCTACACAGACAGTGACCTGAGGCCGGGAATTGAACACGGGTCCCTGGCACTGTGAGGCAGCAGTGCTAACCACTGTGCTACCGTGCCACATCACACTCAGTTCAAGGGCAATTAGGAATGGGCAATAAATGCTGGTCCAAACAGTGACGCCCAAATCCCATGAATGAATAAATAAAATATGATTCAGAAGAGGAAAGTCTTTGGCTGGAATTCTCCAGTCTCATTCGCCCGACCCCCACTACCAGTGAGAACACAGAATTTGGCGCTCAGTCTAAAGTCCAATCAGTGCAGTGGGACTGGAGAATCCTAGCCGCAAGCGAGCTCTGAGAATTCTGGCATTTATATCTGATAATGCAGGTGGTTATGTCATAGAACATAGAACAGTACAGCACAGAACAGGCCCTTCGGCCCACGATGTTGTGCCGAGCTTTATCTGAAACCAAGATCAAGCTATCCCACTCCCTATCATCCTGGTGTGCTCCATGTTCTATCCAATAACCGCTTAAATGTTCCTAAAGTGTCTGACTCCACTACCACTGCAGGCAGTCCATTCCACACCCCAACCACTCTCTGCGGAAAGAACCTACCTCTGATATCCTTCCTATATCTCCCACCATGAACCCTGTAGTTATGCCCCCTTGTAATAGCTCCATCCACCTGAGGATCTATTTCCACGGTGTTTATCTAACCCTGCTCAGAAACAAATCGACACTGATATTAAATCAAATGGAAGGAAAGTGTCACGTTCCAGTTGGAGAGGGGGGCCCAGAAAGAAAATCATAAATTTTGAGAGTCAACAAAATATTTTGGTGACAGCATCAACATTTGATAAAATGAGATGCAAATTAGATTCATGTTTTCTCCATGGCAACACCTCGGCCTCGTCCAATCAGAGTCAGCCTGTCAACCAATCTGCATTGTGTTCTCCTCCGGGAGAAATTGGGATTATTTGAAATTCTTGCGTTTGTCCTGATGAGTACAAGATGATAAAATTCAGCAGCATGTCTCTTTTTTCATTAATGTGTGTGGCTAGGGTTCTGCAGTGCTCTGCCTAACTGGGTAGATCAAGTGAAGCTTTCCAAAAGAATTAGACTGTTATCTGAAAAGGAAGAATGTGCAGGGTTACGGGGAGAAGGTAGGGGAATGGAACTAGGTGAGTTGCCCATTTGTAGAGCGGGTGCAGACATGACGGTCCGAATGGGTAACTTTGCCGCAACCATTCCACAATTCATATTTATCATCACAATGTTATGGTGCACAGTGGTTAGCACTGCTGCCTCACAGCTCCAGGGACCCGGGTTCGATTCCCAGCTCAGGTCACTGTCTGTGTGGAGTCTGCACGTTCTTCCCATGTCTGCATGGGTTTCCTCCGGGTGTGCCGGTTTCCTCCCACAATCTGAAAGACGTGCTGGTTAGGGTGCATTGACCGTGCTAAATCCTCCCTCAGTGCACCCGAACAGGCGCCGGAGTGTGGCAACTAGGAGATTTTCACAGTAACTTCATTGCAGTGTTAATGTAAGCCTTACTTGTGACACTAATAAATAAATTTAAACTTTAAAACTTGCTCGGTCATTTCAGAGGGCAGTTGAGAGTCGACCACATTGCTGTGGCTCTGGAGTCACGTGTAGGCCAGACCAGGTAAGGACGGCAGATTTCCTTCCCTAAAGAGACATTAGTGAACCAGATGGGTTTTTCCGACAATCGACAATGGTTTTCATGGTCACCATTACTGAGACTAACTTTATATTCCGGAGTTCCAGAGCTGCCGTGGTGGGATTTGAAGCTGTGTCCCCAGAGCCTGGGGCCTCTGGATTACCAGCCCAGTGTTGTGACTGTTTCCCCATTTCCATTCACCCTTCTCCTCATTAATTTTTTCCACAGTTCTGGCAGTGATTGTCAACGTTTGGCTGCAAGGAACGAGCTTTCAGCCAAACGTCAAAGACATCAAATAAATAGTTGAATAAAGAGGCATCAAAGACCCAAAGATATCAAAGAGAAAGAAATCATGTAGTTGATTTGAACTCGATGTCCGCAGAGGGTTGATCAGGCTGGATGTGCAACGGGAAGTGAATGCATTATTGTATGTTGTACACCAGCGCTGAAAGTTAAAGTCCGCCCTCAATGCTCCCTCTATATTTTGATGGAGTACACGGATGAGTACACACCTTGCGTTGAAGGAGGCCTTGTTTGGACAGCCATAAGCCCCAATTTCCTGCTTGCTGTGCAGTTCAGGAAGAAAGTTGCTCTGGCTCGCGTGTGTTCTGATGTTCCATCTTCTAAAAACATCCTCAAATTATAGAAACATAGAAAATAGGAGCAGGAGGAGGCCATTCGGCCCTTCGAGCCTGTCCAGCATTTATTTTGATCATGGCTGCTCCCTCTTTGCCCCCCCCCATATCCTTTGACCCCCTTTGCCCCAAGGGCTATATCCAGCCGCCTTTTGAAAACATTCAATCTTTAGGTCTCTGCTGCTGCCTGTGGTAGCGAATTCCACAGGCTCACCGCTCTCTGGGTGAAGAAATGTCTCCTCACCTCCGTCCTACCCTGAATCCTCAAACTGTGACCCCTGGTTCTGGACAGCCCTACCATTGGGAACATCCTTCCTGCATCTACCTTGTCTAGTCCTGTTACAATTTTACAGTTTTCCATGAGATTCCCCGCTTATTCGTCTGAATTCCAGCGAATACAATCCTAACCGATTCAATCTCTCCTCGTATATCTATCCCGCCATCCTAGGGATCAGCCTGGTAAACCTTCGCTGCACTCTCTCGAGAGCAAGGACATCCTTCCTCAGATAAGAAGCCCAAAACTGCACACAATATTCCAGGTGCGGCCTCATCAAAGCTCAGTGTAATAGTGGGAAGAAAGGGATGATATTTTGACTACGGTGATTGTCCACAATGGATCAGCTTCCCATTATTCTCCCTTCCGAAAGTTGATGAATATGGAAACCAGGAGAGGTGTTAACAGAAGTCCCATCCAAACTCACAACCTAAACCCTATCGCTGGAACTTTATCCCAAGGTGGAGCCCTAACCTCCTCCCTGCCCCACCCTCGCGTTACCTAGTCACCCCACGTCCATTTAACATTGGGGGAAACCCTGCCTCCAAAAGCTACTGGCCAATCAAATGTCGGGGGGGCCCTCTAGTCCAAGCAGTGCCCCCAGGAGCGATGGCCACTGCTGGGACTGCAGGGAATAGCCGAGGATGAGATGCCCATGACGCAGGCACAGCCAGGCTTTCGCCAGGACCGGGTTGGCCAACTCCCCAGGGGGGTGAGGGGGGTGGGGGGGGGGGGTGGTAGTGCGGGGATTGGGGAGCTGAAGGCCGATTTCTCCAGAAGAGGAAGCGGGAAAACGCTGCATCGAGGGAGGGACACGGTGGGGGTGGGGGAGGGGGCGACTACATCAGGTGGAAGGTGACCTCTGGTGGGCACAGGGTGCCCGATCCAGAGGCGACACTTCCTACGCCCAGCTGACCATGAAGCCACCAGGTTTTACTAGGCGGCCTCCACAGCTGGCCCTGGGCACTCACTGGCACGGAGGGGGGGCAAGAGGTGGCCCTTTCTGGGCCGCGATTGGCCCAAAGGCTAAACTGCCACCTGACACCAGCCCTTCCAGGACTGGTAAAATGCCAACAAATTCAGATTGGGAACAGGCACGGTGCACCATTCCCGATTTGATGGTCCCCTCTCCCTGTCAGCTAACTTGTTCCCCACTTGTGTTTGGGGGGGTGGGGGGAGGGGGGTAGTGGCGGGAGTGAGGGGGGGTGGGGCCAATGAAGATACAACACACCTATCGCAAGGATAGAACGGAAGAGTCCTCATTACTTTGCTCAGTAAGGGGACAGCCCAATGGTGTGGGACACATCCTTCCACCTCCATCTTGATCTGATTTATTATTTGTTTTGATTTGATTTATTATTGTCACATGTATTAACATACAATGAAAAGTATTGTTTCTTGCACGCTATACAGACAGAGCATACCGTTCATAGAGCAGGAAAGGAGAGGGTGCAGAATGTAGTGTTACAGTCACAGCTAGGGTGCAGAGAAAGATCAACTTAATGCGACGTAGGTACATTCAAAAGTCTGACGGCAGCAGGGAAGAAGCTGTTCTTGAGTCGGTTGGTACGTGACCTCACACTTTTGTATCTTTTTCCTGAAGGAAGAAGGTGGAAGAGAGAATGTCCGGGGTGCGTGGGGTCCTTAATTATGCTGGCTGCTTTGCCGAGGCAGCGGGAAGTGTAGACAGAGTCAATGGATGGGAGGCTGGTTTGCGTGATGGATTGGGCTACATTCACGACTCTTTGTAGTTTCTTGTGGTCTTGGGCAGAGCAGGAGCCATACCAAGCTGTGATACAACCTGGAAGTATGCTTTCTATGGTGCATCTGTAAAAGTTGGTGAGAGTCGTAGCTGACTTGCCAAATTCCCTTTTCTTTTAGTTTACGGGTATTTTGTATATTTATCTGAATTGCTTGTACCAGGACTCGATATTAAATACCTCCCTCATCCTTTGCACCCAGAATCCCCCCGCAATCTGTCAGACAACACTGACCGCATTCTCTAAACTTGTGAATAAATATTTATTGACCATTCTGTCATTCTTTATTACTGGGATCAATGTTGTTTTGACGATTAGTTATTCGAACCTATCCTATAATTGATAGCCTGTTATTACTGACTGCCTTTTAATTCCTTTCCAGGAGGAAGGACTTCTGGTTTATTCAGGTATTTAATTAGTTTTCATCGTTATTTATCCCATCTTGTTGTCTTTGGCCTGTCAATTACAGAGAAATCGCCGTTGTGCAGTTCAGCTGTTGACATTCTTGAAGCGAAGTTACCGGCTGTCAACCCTCTCTAAATCTCAAAGCCGTGCATTGTAGAGGTGGCACTTTGAGGTATTTCAGAGAGGGCTGGCAGGCTGCGGCGCAAAATGCAAACCTGTTAATCACCACCTCGCAAAGTCTGGCTATTGACAAGAAATAAAGATCCTCATTTGATGGGCAGATGCAGCGCAGAGCAAAGACCTGGCCAACTAAAGACATGTTCCTTTGGTACAAAGGATGACGCCAACAACATACCAGAAATGTCGGGGAATACGGAATTTAGTGAGAGGGAGGAACTGAATGAAATCAGTATTGTCAGGGAAATGCTGTTAGTTAAGTTTATTTCTTAGCATCACAAGTAAGGCTTACATTAACGCTGCAATGAAGTTACGGTGAAAATCCCCCAGTCGCCACACTCCGGCACCTGTTTGGGTAACACTGAGGGAGAATTTAGCACGGCTAATGCACCCTAACCAGCACGTCTTTCAGACCGTGGGAGGAAACCGGAGGAAACCCACGCAGACACGGGGAGAACGTGCAGACTCCGCACAGACAGGTGACCCAAGCCGGGAATCGAACCCGGGACCCTGGCGCTGTGAGGCAGCAGTGCTAACCCACTGTGCCACCCCGGGGAAATTAATGGGATTGAAGGCTGATAAATCCCCAGTGCCTGATAATCTACATTCCAGAGTATTTAAGGAAGAGGCCCGAGAAATAGTGGATGCATTGGTGTTCATCTTAGAATCATAGATTCATACAGTGCAAAAGAGGCTGTTCGGCCCATTGAGTCCATACCGATACACGAGAAACAGCTGAACTCCCACCTCATCTCATTTACCAGCACTTGGCCCATAGCCCTGAATGTTATGATGTGTCAAGTGCACATCCAGATACTTTTTAAAGGATGTGAGGCAACTCGCCTCTACCACCCTCCCAGGCAGCGCATTCCAGACCCTCACCACCCTCTGGGTAAAAAGGTTTTCCTCACATCCTCCCTAAACCTCCTCCCCCCTCACCTTGAACCTATGTCCCCTCGTGACTGACCCTTCAACTAAGGGGAACAGCTGCTCCTTATCCACCCTGTCCATGACCCTCATAACCTTGTACACCTCGATCAGGTCGCCTCTCAGTCCGCTCTGCTCCAACGAAAACAACCCAAACCTCTCTTCATAACTTAAATGTTGAAAACGTGGGGTTACGGGGAATAGGGCCTGGGTGGGATTGTGGTCGGTGCAGGCTTGATGGGCCGAATGGCCTCCTTCTGCACTGTCGGGATTCTAGGATTCTATGAAACGGAAATGGAATCTAAGATACCAACCTCTGGGAAGATGCTGGATTCAATTATTGATGATGTAGCATCAGGAGATCTAAGGAATCATAACATAATCAGGCAGAGTCAACATGGTTTCGTGAAAGACAAATTGTGTTTGACTGATTTATCACAGCCCTTTTAGGATGTAACACGCAGGCTAGATAAAGGGGAACCAGTAGATGTAGTGTACTTGGATTTCCCAGAGGAATTCGATAAGATACAACATTAAAGGTTATTGCATAAGATCAGAGTTTATAGAATCATAGAATCCCTACAGTGCAGAAGGAGGCCATTTGCGTCTTCACCGACAACAATCTCACCCAGGCCCTATCCCCGCTTAGTTACCCTGCTAATCCCTCTAACCTATCACATCCTGGGACACTAAGGGTTAATTTAGCATGTCCAATCAACCTAACCCGCACATCTTTCTGACTGTGGGAGGAAACCGGAGCACCCGGAGGAAACCCACGCAGACACGGGGAGAATCTGCAAACTCTACACAGACAGTGACCCAAGTCAGGAATTGAACCCGGGTCTCTGGAGTTGTGAGGCAGCAGTGCTAACCCACTGTGCCACCGTGCCCTCACATGGTGTTGAGGGTGGTATATTAATATGGATAGGGATTGGCTAACTGATAGGAAACAGAGTTGCGGTAAGTAGATAATTTACAGATTCACAAACTGTAACTAGTGGAGTACAACCTCTGCACTGGTGGGCCGAATGGCCTGTTCCTGTGCTGTATTGTAACAGGAATCAGTGCTGGGCCACGACTGTTTAAAATCTACTGTCGCCATTCTCTGGCAATCCCGCAGAGTGTTTCTCAGTAGCGGGAGTTGGCCTGCCATTGGCCAGCACTGGGATCTCCTGGTCTTGCCGCTGCCAATGGGACTTTCCGTTGACTCCACCCCATGACATCCGGAACCCCGCAGCGGGGGGTGTGCCGCCAACGGGACTGGAAGATCCCGTCAACAGGAAGGGTGGAAAAACCCCCAACTCTACATGTTTGACTCAAGGGGCTGACTGTATAGTAGCCGAGTTTGCTGATGATACAAAGAGAGGAAAGCTGTGAGGAGAATATCAAGAGTCTGCAAAGGGCTTTAGGCAGGTTAAGCAAGTGGGTGAAAACTTTGCAGATGGAGCATTTCAAAAAATGTGAGGTTGAGGAACTCTACTTTGGCAGGAAGAATGGAAAGGTGGACAATGGAAAGAGACTGAAGAATCCTGCAGTGCAGAGGGATCTGGGCGTCCTTGTACATTGTCAGGATATCAGGTCAGAAACCCCAATGTACATTATGAAGCCAGACTAGACTCCAACAATTTTCTATTTGGCATTAATGTGAGGATATGATGTTTTACTCCAGGTGCAATTCTACTGATACACTAGGAAGCTTTTAGCAACACAAACTTTATTTGACAGCACAGTTTAACTATAACAAATGAATTAGCTTAACATTTAACAATTGACCAATAATTCAACAAGACAAGATACAATTCTTATCTGCTAACCTAACACTATTAGTTCCAATCAAGTAATATTTCTCTTATAGACTCAAACCCCTCTTTAAAATTAGTTAGCAAACCATAGGCATACTTGCTTTGACTTTAGGTTACCAGGCTTGGACCTTTCAGAAAGCCTTTAGCAAGAAAGAGATGTTTGCTTTCTTCTAGCAGCCCAGGCAGCAACTGCTGGTATTTAAAATGAAACTGAGCTTTTCTGCAGGCTTAGCACCTCCCATTAATCACGTGATTCTGTCCCTGTCAATCAACCGAATCAAAAACTCACATGACTCTGCATACCTGGCGTAAAATCCCAGGAGAACCTAAATAAACAAAAAGTCCATTAATTCTATATTCCTTAACTGAAATCAATTATTATTCTGCATTCTTAAGATCTGCTGCATGTTTACCAGACAAATCCACTCCTGCAACAAAAGACTTCCTCTTAAAGCAATTCCACCTCATATGAGCTTTTGATTAGGTTGATTGACAGGGACAGAATCATGTGATTAATGGGAGGAGCTAAGCTTGCAGAAAAGCTCAGTTTTATTTTCATTTTAAATACCAGCAGTTGCTGCCTGGGATAAAATGTATCAAAATGACACAGTATCATCACAACCTGAATCACAAAAGGTTCACTTGCGCATACAGTAAGTAATTAGCAACGCAAATGGAATGTTGGCCTGTAAGTTGAAAGTTTTTTTAAGTTTAAAGTTTATTTATTAGTGTCACAAGTAGGCTTACATTAACACTGCAGAGAAGTTACTCTGAAAATCCCTGAGTCGCCACACTCCGGCACCTGTTTGGGTCAATGCACTCTAACCAGCACGTCTTTCAGACTGTGGGAGGAAACCGGAGCACCTGGAGGAAACCCACGCAGACACGGGGAGAATGCGCAGACTCCACACAGACAGTGACCCAGGCCGGGAATCGAACCTGGGTCCCTGGCACTGTGAGGCAGCAGCGCTAACCACTGTGTCACCGCGCCGCCCCCTGTGTTGCAAGGGAGATGAAATATAGAAGTGTGGATATCTTGCTGCAACCGTACGGGGCATTGGTGAGGCCGCACTGGGAGTACTTTGTACGGGTTTGGTCTCATTACTTAAGGAGGGACATACTTGTATTGGAATTAGTTCCGAGAATTGGAACTGAAGCATGGGGTGAAGGGCTTGTCTCGTCCACAAAGCTGGAGCAGCTCGGGTTTCTACTCACTGGAGATTGGCAGAATGTGGGTGATATGGAAACGTACCGTATCCTGAGGAGATGGTTAACAGCGTGGATACCGAGACAACGTTTCCTCTTATGGGAGGATCTAGAATCAGGGTACGGGGGGGGGGGGGGGCACAGTTTCAAAATAAGGGGGGCAAGATTCTTCAATCTCATTTTCTTCACCCCCCCCCCCCCCGCCAGCAAAAATGGAGAAATTGGCGCTGAGCCTTCACTGCAGCAGGACTGGAGAATCACAGCTGCGAGCAGGGCTGGAGAATCCCCACTGTACCAGGGCCAGAGAATCCCAGCTGCGGGCAGAGTTGGAGAATCCCAGCTACAGCAGGGCTGGAGAATCCCAGCTGTGGGCAGGGCTGGAGAATCTCAGCTGCATCGGGACTGGAGATTCTCAGCTGTGGGCAGGGCTGGAGAATCTCAGCTGCGGACAAGGCTGGAGAATCCCAGCTGCAGCAGGGATGGAGAATCCCAGCTGCAAGGCGGGGCTGGAGAATTCCAGCTGCAAGGCGGGGCTGGAGAATCCCAGCTGCAAGGCAGGGCTGGAGAATCTCAGCTGCAGCAGGACTGGAGAATCCCAGCTGTGGGTGGGGCTGGAGAATCCCAGATCCATCAGGATCGGAGAATCTCAGCTGTGGGCGGGGCTGGAGAACCCCAGCTGTGGGCGGGGCCAGAGAATCCCAACTGCGGGCGGGGCTAGAGAATCTCAGCTGTGGGCGGGGCCGGAGACTCCCAGCTGTGGGCGGGGCCGGAGACTCCCAGCTGTGGGTGGGGCCAGAGAATCCCAGCTGCAGGCAGGGCTGGAGAATCCTAGCTGCAGGTGGGGCTGGAGTTTCCCAGCTGCTTTGGGACTGGAGAATCCCAGCTGCAGGCAGGGCTGGAGAATCTCAGCTGCTTCGGGACTGGAGAATCCCAGCTGCAGGCGGGGCTGAAGAATCCCAGCTGTGGGTGGGGCCAGAAAATCCCAGCTGTGGGTGGGGCTGGAGAATCCTAGCTGTGGGTGGGGCCGGAGAATCTCAGCTGTGGGCTGGACTGGAGAATCCCTGCTGCAGTGGGGTTGGAGAATCCCAGCTGCAGCGGGGCTGGAGAATCCCAGCTGTAGGCGAGACTGGAGAATTCCAGTGTGGATCTCCCATCTGAAATGGAGATGAGGAGCAGTTTCTTCTCTCAGAGGGTCTGCGGCGACTGGAATTTGAGAGCAGTCATGATGTGGAGATGCCGGCGTTGGACTGGGGTGAACACAGTAAGAAGTCTCACAACACCAGGTTAAAGTCCAACAGGTTTATTTGGCAGCAAAATCCACTAGCTTTCGGAGCGCTGCCCCTTCGTCAGGTGAGTGGGATTTCAGTTCACAAACAGGGCACAAAGACACAAACTCAATTTACAAAATAATGGTTGGAATGTGAGTCTTTACAGCTAATCAAGTCTTAAAGGTACAGACAATGTGAGTGGAGAGAGCATTAAGCACAGGTTAAAGAGATGTGAATTGTCTCCAGACAGGACAGTTAGTGAGATTTTGCAAGCCCAGGCAAGTCGTGGGGATTACAGGGAGTGTGACATGAACCCAAGATCTCGGTTGAGGCCGTCCTCATGTGTGCAGAACTTGACTATCAGTTTCTGCTCAGCGACTCTGCGCTGTCGTGTGTCGTGGAGACCGCCTTGGAGAACGCTTACCCGAAGATCAGAGGCCGAATGCCCGTGACTGCTGAAGTGCTCCCCAACAGGAAGAGAACAGTCTAGCCTGGTGATTGTCGAGCGGTGTTCATCCATCTGTTGTCGTAGCGTCTGCATGGTTTCCCCAATGTACCATGCCTCGGGACATCCTTTCCTGCAGCGTATCAGGTAGACAACGTTGGCCGAGTTGCAAGAGTAGGTACCGTGTACCTGGTGGATGGTGTTCTCACGTGAGATGATGGCATCCGTGTCAATGATCTGCAGGAAAGGATGTCCCGAGGCATGGTACATTGGGGAAACCATGCAGACGCTACGACAACGGGGGGGGGGGTGGTGAGCTCGGGGGAGGGGCAGGAAGGTGACAGGTTGGGCACCCAACCTATTCTACATGCCTTCCCCCCCCCCTGCCCACCCCATGGGAAAGGTCCCTGCCGGGGACAGGTAAACTCAGCCTCAAAGACATCAATGAAGAATCAGATTGGATGAGTTAAGACAAGTCTTTGTGACTGTGAGATCTTTGACAGCGCGCACTCACATAAGACCATAAGACATAGGAGCAGAATTAGGCCACTCGGCCCATCGAGTCTGCTCCCCCATTCAATCGTGGCTGATATTTTTCCCATCCCCATTCCACTGCCTTTTCCCCATAATCCCTGATCCCCTTATTAATCAAGAACCCATCTATCTCTGTCTTCAAGACACTCAATGACCACAGCCCTTGGCAGCTTTATGGACAATGCCTGCCATTGGTTCAGTCCAAGTGAGTTCCGGGGGAATTAAATTCCGCCATCTATATAGTCCCATCCACCAGGACTGGGACAGTCTGCTGCCGGCCTACTCCAACAACTTGCATTTAGATAGCGCCCTTGACATAATGAACCATCCCAAGGTGCTTCACAGGAGCCTGACATTGGGCCAAAGAAGGAGATGGTGGGTCAGGTGACCAGAAGCTTAGTCAAAGAGTTAAAGAGTATCTTAAAGAAGGAAGATGAAGCAGGGGGCAGAGAGGTCAAGGGAGAGAATTCCAGAAGCCCCAGCAACTGAAGGGACGGCCGCTAATGATGGAGGGAGTGAATGCGGGAAGGATGCTCGGGAGGCCAGAGATTAGAGGAGTGCTGACATCTCCGAGGATTGCGGGTCCTGATGAGGTGTCAGACTTGGGCCCAGTCACCGTGCAGACAGAGGGGGCAGGCTTCAGAGACATGAGCTGAAACTCCAGGCTGGCCAGAGGCAAGGTCTTAGCTTAATCTCCCACCCTACAAGGTGGCACCTCTGGCAGTGCAGCACCCCCTACAGTCCTGCATTGCAAGTGAGGCCTGGCCTTCCTCAGGGTTGGGGTGTAGATAGAATCATAGAATCATAGAAACCCTACAGTACAGAAAGAGGCCATTCGGCCCATTGAGTTTGCACCGACCACAATCCCACCCAGGCCCTACCCCTACATATTTTACCCACTAATCTCTCTAATCTACGCAACCCAGGACACTAAGGGGCAATTTTTTTTTTTAAGCATGGCCAATCAACCTAACCCGCACATCTTTGGACTGTGGGAGGAAACCGGAGCACCCGGAGGAAACCCATGCAGACATGAGGAGAATGTGCAAACTCCACACAGACAGTGACCCAAGCCGGGAATCGAATGGGTGTGAAAGATCCCATGCCACCATACGAAGGGGCATAGGAGAGATGTCACCAAAGTCAGGCCAACATTTGTCCCTGAGCCAACATCGCTGGGAGAGGAAAAGAAAAACCCCAGGTTACCTGGCCATCCTCACGTAGGCTGCTTGTGGGATCTTGCTGTGCGCCAATTGGTGAGTCTCGAGTGTTACGGCAGGATTTATGTTTCAAAAATGTTAATGTTAATGTTCTATGTTCTAAAAGCAAGCCATGGATTGTGAATTGCTTTGGGACATTCTTCAACATTGGAAGGTCGTCGCTGGGTGTCTTTATGGCGTACGGATGAGTCCTGTGCGGGCGTGAGTTGCTGGCCTCATGATTGGCCTGTCCCTTAACGCAACAGGAAGCCACCGGCCGTGCGGATGCTGGGTCAGTCTGGCCCGGCGACCGGTTAACACCACATCTTTCCCCAGAGGAAGCGGTACTGACGGAGACTACCCACTGCGATGGGTGTGGCGGCTCCGAGTGTTATCTCCCATTCAGGGGGGTCATTGGCAGCCCCCCCCCCCCCCTCTTCCTCCGTCCCGACTCGGTGACAGTTCCTTTGTGTCTGTTAGGGAGATCAGGCGTCTCTTTTGCTTTCCGTGTCACCAGTCGAGGGATGGATCAGAGCGGCTCCTGCCTCCCTTTATCTTTCCCCCTTATTAAACTGTAGCCCCAGGGCAGAGGGAAGCGTTCTCTGGATCTTCCCTCACCTCCAGCCCCAGAACGCCGGCCTAAATTGAGCACATCTCTACTTCAATTTGCAAATCAAAGGGCAGTGCCTGTCAGCAGCTCACGATGTAAATCCTCTCCCCGGCGGGGCTGGCCATTGTTTAGTATCTCACCCATTTATTAGATGTGAATGTATTGAATCAGGCTTACTGCAGCTCTGCAAAGTGTTGTAACTTTTCATTTCATATTTGCCTGCTCGAATGTCCCTGTGTTACGTCGCTCCCCACAATCCTCTCATGGAATCATAGAATCTTATACTGCAGAATGAGGCCATTCGGCCCATCGTGTCTGCACCAACCATAATCCCATCCTATCCCCATAGCCCAATGCATTTACCCTAGCTAGTGCCCCTGACAATAAGGGACAATTTAGCACGGCCAATCCACCTAACCTGCACATCTTTGGGCTGTGCGAGGAAACCCACGCAGACACGGGGAGAACGTGCAAACTCCACACAGACGGTGACCCAAGTCGGGAATCGAACCCGGGACTCCGGCGTTGTGAGGCAGCAGTGCTAACCACTGTGCCACCGTGCCGCCCTCGCCTTCTACTCAAACTAACGTCAGGAAAGGAGTGCAAAAAAAGGACTACACAGCATAGAAGTGCAGGTCAGTGGGACTAGGCATAAAATGGTTCGGCACGGACAAGAAGGGCCAAAAGGCCTGTTTCTGAGCTGTAATTTTCTATGGTTCTATGGTTCTATGGTTCATAGGCTCGATAGACTAGAAAAGGCTATTCAGTCCGATGGGATGATGCTAGCCACATCTCGTTCTGCCACAGTGGCGCAGTGGTTAGCACTGCTGCCTCGCAGCGCCAGGGACCTGGGTTCGATTCCCGGCTTGGGTCACCGTCTGTGTGGAGTTTGCACAATCTCCCCGTGTCTGCGTGGGTTTCCTCCGGGTGCTCCGGTTTCCTCCCACCGTCTGAAAGACGTGCTGGTTAGGGATCCTTGGCTGTGCTAAATTCTCCCTCAGTGTACCCAAAAAGGCGCCGGAGTGAGGCGACGAGGGGATTTTCACAGTAACTTCATTGCAGTGTTAATGTAAGCCTACTTATGACATTAATTATAAATAAAATTAAAACTTAAATATCGCACCCCCCACGGGACCCCCATAATTGAAACATAAGAACTAGGAGCAGGAGTAGGCCATCTGGCCCCTCGAGCCTGCTCCGCCATTCAATGAGACCATGGCTGATCTTTTCGTGGACTCAGCTCCACTTGCCCACCCCCTCACCATAACCCTTAATTCCTTTACTGTTCAAAAATTTATCTATCCTTGCCTTAAAAACATTCAATGAGGTAGCCTCAACTGCTTCACTGGGCAGGGAATTCCACAGATTCACAACCCTTTGGGTGAAGAAGTTCCTCCTCAACTCAGTCCTAAATCTGCTTCCCCTTATTTTGAGGCCATGCCCCCTTGTTCTAGTTTCATCCGCCAGTGGAAACAACCTCCCTGCTTCTATCTTACCTATTCCCTTCATAATCTTATATGTTTCGATAAGATTCCCCCCCTCATTCTTCTGAATTTCAATGAGTATAGCCCCAGTCTACTCAGTCTCTCTTCATAAGCCAACCCTCTCAACTCCGGAATCAACCTCGTGAATCTCTTCTGCACTCCCTCCAGCGCCAGTATATCCTTTCTCAAGTAAGGAGACCAAAATTGTACGCAGTACTCCAGGTGTGGCCTCACCAGCACCTTATACAGCTGCAACAAAACCTCGCTGTTCCTTTCTGTAGGGATCCAGATTCCTCTTAACTTAACCTTGCTGCCTCGAACCAGGTTCCGTTCACCTCTGCACTCGCTGGGCACTGGCGATCTCCTGGTAATGCCACTGAGCTATTGACCCAGAGGCTCTGGGGGACACGGGTTCAAATATCGCCACAGTGGCGGGTGGAGTTTTGATTCAGCATTCAGTTTGGGAGAAAATTCAATCATAAATTTGGAAGAATGATGATCGTGAAATTATCACCAATCGTTGTGAAAACCTATCCGGTTCACTGAAGTCCCTTTCGGGAAGGAAATCTGCCATCCTTACCTGGTCTGGCCTACATGTGACTCCAGAGCCACAGCAATGTGGTTGACTCTTAAGCACCCTCTGAACAGGCCGAGCGAGACACTCGGTTCAAGGGGCAGTTAGGGATGGGCAATAAATGCTTTCCCAGCCAGCGACGCCCGCATTCCGTCACAGAAAACCTCCACTGGCTCACAGCCAGGAAAGGCTTTGATTTTTAAATTTCCGCCCTTGTTTCCGAAGCTTTCTGTGCTCAGTCAGGCCGACAGGCCTCCCGGATCTCTGCGCTCCTCCAATGCCGGTCTCTGCCACCTCACCGTTAGAGGGCGTGCCCTCGGCAGCGCGGGGTCTACGCTCGGGACTCCCTCCCCTCCTTTCAAACTGCACTGAAACTCATCTGATTGGCTGCTCTAACATCTGCCCAGATGCCCCTGTGTTGAATCATAGAAACCCTACAGTGCAGAAGGAGGCCATTCAGCCCATCGAGTCGGCACCGACCACAATCCCACCCCAGGCCTCATCCCGACAACCCCACACATTTACCCTGCTAATTCCCCTAACCTACACATCCCAGAACACTAAGAGGCAATTTATCATGGCCAATCCACCTAACCTGCATATCATTGGAGACTAGGAGGAAACCGGAGCACCCGGAGGAAACCCACGCAGACACGGGGAGAATGTGCAAACTCCACACAGACAGTGACACAAGGTCCCTGGCGCTGAGGCAGCCGTGCTAAGCACTGTGCCACCGTGCCGCCCTCCCTGAATGTGATTTGCTAACAGCTCTGTGTCGTGGGGGAGACTGTTGGACTTTAACCTGGTGTTGTTAAAACTCTTACTGTATTTACCCCAGTCCAACGCCGGCTTCTCCACATCATGTCAACCCCCACTACACAGGGCATAATGGGGGTTACTAACAGCCCTGTGTAGTGGAGGTTACTAACCCTTGTCCCGACCTCAAAACCCCCTCCTCCTCTCACCCCATCCCCCCTTTCCCCTCCCCCTCTTCCTCACCCCCACCCCCATCCTTCCCTTGCCCCATCCTCCACTCTCTCCCTCTCACCCTCACCCCCCCTTCCTCACTCACCCCATCCTTACCTCACCCTCCTCACTCCCTTCCCCACTCACTCCATTCCACACTCACCCTATCCTCCCCCTCCTGTTCCCCTACTGCTCCCCTGCCAGACCTGGCCTCTCCCACCCTTTCCCTTTCCCCCCTCAACCTCTAGTGACTATTTCAAGTCCTCGAACAGGCTATAAAACCATAGAGGAGCAGAATTAGGCCACTCGGCCCATCGAGTCTGCTCTGCTGTTCAATCAAGGCTGAAAACCCCATTCTCCTGTCTTTTCCCCATAACCCCTGATCCTCTTATCAATCAAGAAACTATCCATCTCTGTCTTAAAGACACTCAATGACCCGGCTTCCACAGATTCGTAGTCATGATGTGGAGATGCCGGCGTTGGACTGGGGTAAACACAGTAAGAAGTCTCACAACACCAGGTTAAAGTCCAACAGGTTTATTTGGTAGCAAATACCATCCACCATATAAACCTGTTGGACTTTAACCTGGTGTTGTGAGACTTCTTACTCCACAGATTCACCACTCTCTGGCTGAAGAAATTCCTCCTCATCTCGGTTCTAAAGGGTTGTCCCTTTACTCTGAGGCCGTGCCCTCGGATCCCAGTCTCTCCGACTAATGGAAACATCTTCTCCACGTCCACTCTATCCGGGCCTTTCTGTATTCTGTAAGTTTCAATGAGATTCCCCCCTCATCCTTCTAAACTCCATCGAATACAGACCCAGAATCCTCAGGCTCCCCTCTCACCCACCGCCCTCCTGTTTTCCTGATCTTCCTGAGAGGTGGAATCTCGAAATTCTGAAATTTGCGCCTTTTGCGATGGCCTTTTTATAGGCTGGAGCCCGGAACTGTGTCGAAGCTTCAACCAAATTCCTTATCATAGCACAGTGGTTAGTACTGCTGCCTCACAGCGCCAAGGACCCAGGTTCGATTCCCGGCTTGGGTCACTGTCTGTGCGGAGTCTGCACATTCTCCTCGTGTCTGCGTGAGTTTCCTCCGGGTGCTCTGGTTTCCTCCCACAGTCTGAAAGATGTGCGGGTTAGGTGGACTGGCCATGATAAATTCTCCCTGAGTCTCAGGGTAAATTAGCAGGGTAAATATGTGGGGTTCTGGGGAGAGGGAATGGGTGGGATCGTTGTCGGTGCAGGCTTGTTTGCACATTCTCAGGAGTTTGTACGTTCTCCCCGTGTCTGCGTGGGTTTCCTCCGGGTGCTCCGGTTTCCTCCCACATTCTGAAAGACGTGCTGGTGACCTGAACAGGCGCTGGAGTGTGGCGGCGAGGGGAATTTTACAGTGTTAATGTTAGCCTTACTTGTGACTAATAAATAAACTTTAACTATTTGGACCTAGTCGATTTGGGGTAGAATCATACAGTGCAGAAGGAAATTCAGCCCATCGAATCTGCACCGACCACAGTCCCCCCAAGGCCCTATCCCCACAACCTCGTGCATTTACCCTAGCTAGTCCCCTGACACTAACGGACAATTTAGCATGGCCAATCCACGTAACCCGCACATCTTTGGACTGCGGGAGGAAACCGGAGCACCCGGAGGAAACCCATGCAGACACGGGGAGAACGTACAAACTCCACACAGACAGTGACCCAAGTCGTGAATCGAACCCAGGTCCCGGGCACTGAGACAGCAGTGCTAACCACTGTGTCACCGTGCCACCCCGAGTCGTGGCCTCCTGGTCCTGGGCTGAGAATCATAGAATCATAGAAACCCTACAGTACAGAACGAGGCCATTCAGCCCATCGAGTCTGCACCGACCACAATCCCACCCAGGCCCTACCCGCATATCCCTACATATTTAACCGCTAATCCCTCTAACCTATGCATCTCAGGACACTAAGGGCAATTTTTTTAGCATGGCCAATCAACCTAACCCGCACATCTTTGGAGTGTGGGAGGAAACCGGAGCACCCGGAGGAAACCCACGCAGACACGAGGAGAATGTGCAAACTCCACACAGACAGTGACCCAAGCCGGGAATCGAACCCAGGTCCCTGGAGCTGTGAAGCAGCAGTGCTAACCACTGTGCTACCGTGCCGAATCATGTGTTCTCACAAGTGCCACATGTGCTGCAGAGCACCATGGGATATTTATTCTCCAGGTGCCACCCCCCCTCCCTTCCTCACCCCCTCCCACCCTGCAAAAAGATGTCATTAAGCTAATAGACATCAAAATAGGTCAAAGCAGACGGCCTGACTGACAGGCCTTTGTGATACAACCCAGAGTCAGAATTTGCCTCTTGTGAGGTAGAAATTTCTCTGTTGATAATAAACTCTTGATCACCCATTTCTTCAGGGGGTGGGGAGTGGGTAAACCATTTTAAACTAATGTCATCCCCGTTAAACATCTTTTGGAAAGCAGTTTGGGTCAGCAGAGTGCTTGTCAACTTTGGTTCATATGTTATAGGCCACCTGATTTTTGATTTGATTTTTTATTGTCACATGTATTAACATACAGTGAAAAGTATTGTTTCTTGCGCACTATACAGACAAAGCATACCGTTCATAGAGAAGGAAACGAGAGAGTGCAGAATGTAGTGTTACAGTCATAGCTAGGGTGTAGAGAAAGATCAACTTAATGTGAGGTAGGCCATTCAAAAGTCTGACAGCAGCAGGGAAAAAGCTGTTCTTGAATCGGTTGGTACGTGACCTCAGACTTTTGTATCTTCTTCCCGACGGGAGAAGGTGGAAGAGAGAATGTCCGGGGTGTGTAGGGTCCTTAATTATGCTGGCTGCTTTGCCGAGGCAGTGGGAAGTGTAGACAGAGTCGATGGATGGGAGGCTGGTCTGCGTGATGGATTGGGCTACATTCACAAACCCTGAGATTCACAAAGGTGAGATTCACGGTGTATTTGGGACAGTCTCCATTTCAACCAAGGGGTCATTTTTGGGGGGGATTTCTGATAAAGGTTTTCCATAGACCCCAGTTGAATTTTCCCACTTCCTCGTCTCCCCCCCTCCCTCCCCACCCCTCCCCTTCCCTCCCCTCCCCCCTCCACCTCCCTCCCCCCCTCCTCCCCCTCCACCCCCCTCCCCCCTCCACCCCCTCCTCCCCCACTCCCCCCCTCCCCCCCTCCCCCCCCTTCCCCTCTCCCCATCCCACCCTCCCCCTCTCCCCCCCTGGATCCCTGGTGCTGTGAGGTAGCAGCGCTAACCACTGTGCCACCATGCTGTCCAATTCAGTGCCAGATTGAAGCAGGGATCATGTCAACATTGCCGTGGATGTCGGGGAGACGGCTGGCAGGGAAAGTGGGAGAAAGGGACACAGCAACATGGCATTTACAATGCAGACAGAGGCCACTCAGCTCAGCTCGTCCTCTGGTGTGTGTGCTGCCAATGAACCTTTGTCCCCTCAACCTCATCTCACTTAGCCAGTGCATTTTCCTATTCCTTTCTCTACTCTTTGTTCATCTAATTCCTTCTTATTTACATCGAGTACATGAGATTAGGATATTTCTCTAAAGGGAAGATAAATAGATTGAAGTAAATTCTGTCAATTTCCATCACAGCAAACGATAAATTGTTGTCTTCCGCATTCTAGTTCCAAGTTTCGGGATTGGAATAAAGGATTGCGGTGGTGGAGTGGTATTGTCACTGGACTAGCAATGCAGGGTAACTGCGTGGTGGCACAGTGGTTAGCACCGCTGCCTCACAGTGACAGGGACCCGGGTTCGATTCCTGGCTTGGGTCACTGTCTGTGCGGAGTCTGCACGTTCTCCCCATGTCTGCGTGGGTTTCCTCCGGGTGCTCCGGTTTCCTCCCACAGTCTGAAAGAAGTGCTGGTTAGGGTGCATTGGCCCGAACAGGCGCCAGAGTGTGGTGACTAGGGGAATTTCACAGTAATTTCATTGCAGTGTTAATGTAAGCCTTACTTGTGACTAATAAATAAACATTATTTTACTTTAAATGCTCTGAGGACCCGGGTTCGAATCCCATCAAGGTGGATTCATTCAATAAATATGTGGAATTAAAAGTCTACTGATGACCATGAAACCATTGTTGATTACTGTAAAACCCCATCTGGTTTACTAATACCCTTTCGGGAAGGAAATCTGCCATCCTTACCCGATCTGGACTACATGATCTGCCTCACAGTGACAGGGACCCGGGTTCGATTCCCGGCTCGGGTCAATGTCTGTGCACATTCTTCTTGTGTCTACGTGGGTTTCCTCCGGGTGCTCCGGTTTCCTCCCATAGTCCAAAGATGTGCGGCTTAGGTTGATTGGCCATGATAATTCTATTCATGTATTCATCTAGTTGCCCCTTAAATGCCGCTATCGTACCTGCTCCCACCCCCTCCCCGGGCAGCGCGTTCCAGACACTCACCACCCTCTGTGTAAAAAACTTGCCTCGCACATCTCCTCTAAACTTTTCCCCACGCACCTTAAACCTCTGTCCCCGAGTGCTTGACCTTTCTACCCTAGGAAAGAGCATCTGACTATCCACTCTGTCCATGCCACTCATAATCTTGTAAACCTCTATCAGGTCACCCCTCAACCTCCATCATTCCAGTGAGAACAAACCAAGTTTATCCAACCTCTCCTCATAGCTAATACCCTCCAGACCAGGCAACATTCTGGTAAACCTCTTCTGTACCCTCTCCAAAGCATCCACATCCTTCTGGTAGTGTGGCAACCAGAATTGTACTAGAAATGTCAGTGATGCCCACACCCCATGAAAGAATAAATACTCTTGGGATTTGCAACGTAACGGTTGGACTATGTGGGGGTTACTAATCGGACACAGGTTCAAGCTTTGGGGCTGCAGGAACAGTAAAGCCAGACTTTTACCCCAATGGGAGTAACGGACATCTTCCAAGTTCCAGATGGGTTTGGATTCGGTTTAACCTACCCGAGACAGAAATATAAATGAGTCAGGGAAAAGCACAATATAGAACGGCAAAAATACAAACCGCAAGAATGTTAAGAAAAAATATTTGACTTTAGGGGCGAGACTGGAAAGTCCCGTCCGAGGCCCACAGACATTCCCATTGTCCGCCCTTCGCCCGCTCCAATTCCGTAGCGGGCGGGGCAGTAGAATTCTGGTGTAGAAGTCTGAGGTTTGACTCACTGAGAGGGATTTTCCAGCTGCGCTCGCCCTGAGACTGGAAAATCCCACCTGAGGTCAGCGGACCTTTGCAAGTCCCACCTCCCCCAAGGCCACCACAATTCTTGACAAGGTTGAATCATAGGATAAAATCATACAGCACAGAAGGAGGCCATTCAGTCCATTGAGCCTGCATTGGCCCCAATCCCACCCGGGCCCTATCCCCTTAACCACACATATTTACCCTGCTAGTCCCCCTGACACCAAGGGGCATGGCCAATCCACCTAACCCACACATCATTGAACTGTGGGAGGAAACCGGAGCACCTGGTGGAAACCCACGCAGACACGGGGAGAATGTGCAAACTCCGCACAGACTGTCACCCGAGGCCGGAATTGAACCTGGATCCCTGGCAGCGCTAACCACTGCACCACCGTGCCGTGTATGGGGAAAAGATCTTCCTCTTGTGGGTCCAGAGCTATGGGGTTCTGTTTTAAAATTAGGGGCCGCCCTTATAGGAACAGAAGGGACGGAGATGAGGAGAATCTTTTTCTCTCGGAGGTTGGGCGATTTTGGAACTCTCTGCCTCAGAAGGTGGTGGTGGGGGAGGGAGGGGGATCGCTGAATATCTTTAAGATGGAGGCAGATAGATTCTTGTTAGGGAAGAGAATGAAAGGGTGGGAGATGGGGGGATGTGGAACTTGTAACACAAGCACATTAATCATGATCTTATTGAATAGCAGAGCAGGCTCGAGGGGCCGATTCTTGCTCCTATCCTATACATTCCTGTGTTTGGATTATTACGTTGGCCTTTGTGGGAGTTTGCTGTGCGCACACCGGTCGCCATGTTTCCAAGATGATACAAAAGGTTGTGAATGTAGCCCAAACCATCACGCAAACCGGCCTCCCATCCATTGACTCTGTCTACACTTCCCGCTGCCTTGGCAAAGCAGCTGGCATAATTAAGGACATAAGAACATAAGAACATTGGGGCGGCACGGTAGCACAGTGGTTAGCACTGCTGCTTCACAGCTCCAGGGACCTGGGTTCGATTCCCGGCTTGGGTCACTGTCTGTGTGGAGTTTGCACGTTCTCCTCGTGTCTGCGTGGGTTTCCTCTGGGTGCTCCGGTTTCCTCCCACAGTCCAAAGATGTGCGGGTTAGGTTGATTGGCCATGCTAAAATTGCCCTTAGTGTCCTGAGATGCGTAGGTTAGAGGGATTAGTGGGTAAATATGTAGGGATATGGGGGTAGGGCCTGGGTGGGATTGTGGTCGGTGCAGACTTGATGGGCTGAATGGCCTCTTTCTGTGCTGTAGGGATTCTATGATTCTAGGAGCAGGAGTAGACCATCTGGCCCCTCGTGCCTGCTGCGCCATTCATGGCTGATCTTTTAGTGGACTCAGCTCCACTTACCCGCCCGCTCACCATAACCCTTAATTCCTTTACTGTTTACTAAACTTACCTATCCTTGCCTTAAAAAGGACCTTATAGAACCTTATAGAAATAGGACCCCACTCACCCCGGACATTCTCTCTTCCACCTTCTTCCGTCGGGAGAACGATACAAAAGTCTGAGGTCACTTAACAACCGACTCAAGAACAGCTTCTTCCCTGCTGCTGTCAGACATTTGAATGGACCTACCTTGCATTAAGTTGATCTTTCTCTACACCCTAGCTACGACTGTAACACTACATTCTGCATTCTCTCCTTTCCTTCTCTATGAATGGTATGCTTTGTCTGTATAGCGCGGAAGAAACAATACTTTTCACTGTATGTTAATACATGTGACAATAATAAATCAAATCAAATTATAACACGGCTGAAGTACTTGGTTGGCGGCGAGATGCGTTGGGGGCTTTCCTGAGGTTGTTACGCGGTGCTATATAAATGCAAGCCATCCTTCCTTTGCAAGCTGAAGCAGGCTGGGTGGAAATCAGCAGTGTAATATCGCAGCGAAACAGACATCTGTCACCCATTGATAATAATCATCTCGTCAGCAGAATATAATCAATACTAACCCAATCTTATTGACATACAGCGAACTTTGCTTCCTCGGAGCTGTGATTTATGGAATGATAAACCACATTGACATTTAATAAGTGCAAAAAATAATTACTTCCTTCTTGCTCGATTGTTAAGCAGAAATTATTGTATAATTGTACCACATGGCGCAATCGACAGCCAATCACGAGGCGGCCAATCACCTGACCAGTGAAAAACTGTTGACACATGACGACAAATGGCATCACTGCCCAATTAGAATGCTGGCCTCATGTCACATGACGTTAGGGCCCAATATCATAATAAATAGCGCTGACTGAATTTCATTTACGATTCACCCGGTCGTTCCGTTTGCTTTCGTGGCTGTTACAGGGGGCCGAATTATCACTCAGTCAGCCTGAAATGGGTGAAACCAACAAGCACTCAGGGAGCGAGTGTTTCGGGGGGACACGACGAGCGACTCTGATTCGAGGTCCTACCCATTCCGAGAGCTCCCACAAATGGCAACGCGATAATACAAACACAGGAGCATAAGAAATAGGAGCAAGAAACTACAAAAGGTCGTGAATGTAGCCCAATCCATCACGCAAACCAGCCTCCCGTCCATTGACTCTGTCTACGCTTCCCGCTGCCCAGAAAGGCAGCCGGCATAATTAAGGACCCCACGCACCCCGGACATTCTCTCTTCCACCTTCTCCCGTCGGGAAAAAGATACAAAAGTCGGAGGACATGTACCAACCGACTCAAGAACAGCTTCTTCCCTGCTGCCATCAGACTTTTGAATGGACCTACCTTATATTAAGCTGATCTTTCTCTACACCCTAGCTGTGACTGTAACATTCTGCACTCTCTCCTTTCCTTCTCCTCTATGTACTCTATGAACGGTATGTTTTGTTTGTATATCGCGCAAGAAACAATACTTTTCACTGTATCCCAATACAAGGGATAGGCGTGGCACGGTGGTTAGCACTGCTGCTTCACAGCGCCAGGGACCCGGGTTTGATTCCCAGCCTCGGGTCACTGTCTGTGCGGAGTCTGCACGTTCTCCCCGTGTCTGCGTGGGTTTCCTCCGGGTGCTCCGGTTTCCTCCCACATTCCAAAGTTGTGCCGGTTAGGTTGATTGCCAGGCTAAATTGCCCCTCAGTGTCAGGGGGATCACCAGGGTAAATGCATGGGGTTAGGCCCTGGGTGGGATTGTGGTCAGTGCAGACTCGAAGGGCCGAATGGCCTCCTTCTGCTCTGTAGGATTCAGTGACTCTATGTGACAATAATAAATCAAATCAGGAATGGACCATTCAGCCCTTCGAACCTTCTCCACCAATCCGTAAGACCTTGGCTGATGTGACAGTGTTTTGAGTTCCACATTTCCTATCTACCCCTCTCCCGCACCCTCCCCATGACCTTCCGCACCTCCCCTGCCTGCCTCCCCACCGCCCCCCCCCCCCCCCACCCGATAAAGTATTTCGCGTGGACCCATCGTCGCCACTAAACTACAGGATGGTGCCAAGGTGCGCACAGCAAGATCCCACACAGAGGAACGTGATCAATCCTCACGTGGTCTGTTTCAATGTTGTGCGGCTGGGGGGGTGCCTAGGGAGAATGCCCCCCCCCCTCCTGCCCTTGATATTTCGCCGAGGGGACAATCTAATTCTGGCTAGCCGCAGTTGTGATCCCTCAGGCTTCCCTTCTGTTCCTTTAGTCCGTTGGCAAGTTAGAGGGGGAGGCGATGGCCCAGTGGAATTATTGCTGGACTATTAATCCAGAAACTCAGCTAATGTTCTGGGGACCCGGGTTCGAATCCCACTGCAGCAGTTGGTGGAATTTGAATTCAAGAAAAAAAATCTGGAATTAAGAATCTATGACCATGAAACCATTACCGATTGTTGGAAAAACCCATCTGGGTCACTAATGTCCCTTTAGGGAAGGAAATCTGCCGTCCTTACCCGGTCTGGCCTACATGTGACTCCAGAGACACAGCAATGTGGTTGACTCTCAACTGCCCTTCAAGGGCAACTAGGGATGGGCAATAAATGCTGGTCCAGCCAATGCACCTAACCAGCCATAGTCTGAAAGATGTGCTGGTTAGGGTGCACTGATCTGAACAGGCGCCAAAGTGTGGCAACTAGGGGAATTTCACAGTAACTTCATTGCAGTGTTAATGTAAGCCTTACTTGTGACTAATAAATAAACTTTTACTTTACATTCCTGGTATCACACCGACACACTGAAATTCACATGTGAGGATGGTTCAACTGATCCTGTGATTAGGCACCACCGACTGATCAATCCTGAGTGCGTTAGTAGCTACACTAACAGCCAGTTTCAGGTCGAGCTGGGAAGATGGCTGCTAGGAGTCGAAGTGTTAACTAATCAGCACCCGAATGTTTGGTATTCTTGTATTTGTCCTGATGGAGCGCAGAATGCAAAGATAAGACGACTCGGCTGAAGATCTCCAATTCCATCTGCCGTGGGAATCGTAGCAGGTTTCACAGAAATCCCGGCGACCTATTTAAAGGTCCATTGAGTTCAGGCGAGAATTTCTGGTCATGTGGGGGGGTGGGGGGTGTTGGAGGGGGTCACGCCCCATGGAAAATCCTGCACCATGTGTCTCTTTTCAGCTATTTTCCAGTTCTAAAGTTAAAAGCTGATTTATTAGTCACAAGTAGGCTTACATTAACACAGCAATTCCCCTAGTCGTCACATTCTGGCGCCTGTTCGGGGACACTGAGGGAGAATTTAGCACAGCCAATGCACCCTAACCAGCACGTCTTTCAGACTGTGGGAGGAAACCGGAGCACCCGGGAGGAAACCCACGCAGACACGGGGAGAAAGTGCAAACTCCACACAGGCAGTGACCCAAGCTGGGAATCGAACCCGGGTCCCTGGCGCTGTGAGGCAGCAGTGCTAACCACTGTGCCACATACACCCTGTAATACCAAGCGATTGTTCAGCATTCAGTCCAATTTCAGCCTGATTCGTATCCGAGGAAAGCCAGATCTTTGTCTTCACTTGGCAGGAAGAGAATTCCACACAGCAATTCTACAGCAGCAGGTAGAATGAACTTGGCTCGGTGAGAAATCCCGGAATCCTGCCACAGGTCACTGACCCGGGGGGACGGAGGGGGGGGGACATTCTGTTGTTGGGAATCGGCCAGTGCCTCGGCAGACACTCTGTACCCCCCTCGCAGTGAGGACACTGGATAAAGACACCTTCCTCCCCCCCGCCGCCGTAGGGAGTGAAAACCCAAACCAGCTCAGAGCCAGATATCCCCGAAATTACTGGAGATTGGAGGAGAGGCAGAACGAGGAAACCGAGATAGAATGCAGGCAAATCGAAGAATGTTCCTGTCAACACCGGGGGTGCCACCGCTCCCCCTCACACCCCCCCCTCACTCACTACCGTCCCACCTCACACCCTCCCTCACTCACCACCCTCCCTCACTCACTACCTTCCCCCCTCACTACTCTCCCTCCTCACTACCCTCCCTCCTCACTACCCTCCCTCCTCACTACCCTCTCCCTCACTACCCTCCCTCACTCACTACCGTCCCCCCTCACTACCCTCCCTCACTCACTACCCTCCCTCACTCACTACCCTCCCTCACTCACTACCCTCCCTCCTCACTACCCTCCCCCTCACACCCTCCCTCACTCACACCCTCCCTCACTCACTACCCTCCCTCCTCACTACCCTCCCCCTCACACCCTCCCCCTCACTACCGTCCCCCCTCACTACCGTCCCCCCTCACTACCCTCCCTCACTCACTACCCTCCCTCCTCACTACCCTCCCTCCTCACTACCCTCTCCCTCACTACCCTCCCTCACTCACTACCGTCCCCCCTCACTACCCTCCCTCACTCACTACCCTCCCTCACTCACTACCCTCCCTCACTCACTACCCTCCCTCCTCACTACCCTCCCCCTCACACCCTCCCTCACTCACACCCTCCCTCACTCACTACCCTCCCTCCTCACTACCCTCCCCCTCACACCCTCCCCCTCACTACCGTCCCCCCTCACTACCGTCCCCCCTCACTACCCTCCCTCACTCACTACCCTCCCTCACTCACTCCCCTCCCTCACTCACTACCGTCCCTCCTCACTACTCTCCCTCCTCACTACCCCCCTCACTCACTACCCTCCCTCACTCACTACCCTCCCCCTCACACCCTCCCTCACGCACTACCCTCCCTCACTCACTACCCTCCCTCACTCACTACCCTCCCTCACTCACTACTGTCCCCCCACTACCCTCCCTCACTCACTACCCTCCCCCTCACACCCTCCCTCACTCACTACCCTCCCTCACTCACTACCCTCCCTCACTCACACCCCTCCCTCACTCACTACCCTCCCTCACTCACTACCGTCCACCTCACTACCCTCCCTCACTCACTACCCTCCCTCACTCACTACCCTTCCTCACTCACTACCCTCCCTCACTCCCTACCCTCCCGCACTCACTACCATCCCCCCTCACTACCCTCCCTCACTCACTACCGTCCCCCCTCACTACCCTCCCTCACTCACTACCCTCCCCCTCACACCCTCCCTCACTCACTACCCTTCCTCACTCACTACCCTCCCTCACTCACTACCCTCCCCCTCACACCCTCCCTCACTCACTACCCTCCCTCACTCACTACCCTCCCTCACTCACTACCCTCCCCTCTTACTACCCTCCCTCACTCACTACCCTCTCTCCTCATGACCCTCCCTCACTCACTACCCTCCCTCCTCACTACCCTGCCTCCTCACTAACCCCCTCACTCACTACCCCCCACATTCACTACCCTCCCTCACTCACTACTCTCCCCTCTTCACTACCCTCCCTCCTCACTACCCTCTCTCCTCATGACCCTCCCTCACTCACTACCATCCCCCCTCACTACCCTCCCTCCTCACTACCCTCCCTCACTCACTACTCTCCCTCACTCACTACCCTCCCTCCTCACTACCCTCCCTCCTCACTATCCTCCCTCACTCACTACCCCCTCACTCACTACCCCCCTCATTCACCACTCTCCCTCACTCACTACTCTCCCCTCTTCACTACCCTCCCTCCTCACTACCCTCTCTCCTCATGACCCTCCCTCACTCACTACCCTCCCTCCTCACTACCCCCTCACTCACTACCCTCCCTCCTCACTTACCTTTCTCACACACTACCCTCCCTCACTCACTACTCTTCCTCACTCACTACCCTCTCTCCTCATGACCCTCCCTCACTCACTGCACTCAATTAGATCCAGTCTGTAACTCACTCCCGGGTATCTGTTATTCTATATATAAACCACCCCGAACACCTCGATTAGATTCCAGTCTGTAACTCACTCCCGGGTATCTGTTATTCTATATATAAACCACCCCGAACCCCTCGATTAGATTCCAGTCTGTAACTCACTCCTGGGTATCTGTTATTCAATATATAAACCACCCCGAACCCCTCGATTAGATTCCAGTCTGTAACTCACTCCCGGGTATCTGTTATTCTCTAAATAAAACACCCTGAACCCCTCGATTAGATTCCAGTCTGTAACTCACTCCCGGGTATCTGTTATTCTCTAAATAAAACACCCCGAACCCCTCGATTAGATTCCAGTCTGTAACTCACTCCCGGGTATCCGTTATTCTATATATAAACCACTCCGAACCCCTCGATTAGATTCCAGTCTGTAACTCACTCCCGGGTATCTGTTATTCTATATATAAACCACCCCGAACCCCTCGATTAGATTCCAGTCTGTAACTCATTCCCGGGTATCTGTTATTCTATATATAAACCAACCCGAACCCTTCGATTAGAATCCAGTCTGTAACTCACTCCCGGGTATCTGTTATTCTATATATAAACCACCCTGAACCCCTCGATTAGATTCCAGTCTGTAACTCATTCCCGGGTATCTGTTATTCTATATATAAACCACCCCGAACCCCTCGATTAGATTCCAGTCTGTAACTCACTCCCGGGTATCTGTTATTCTATATATAAACCACTCTGAACCCCTCGATTAGATTCCAGTCTGTAACTCACTCCCGGGTGTCTGTTACTCTATATATAAACCACCCCGAAACCCCTCGATTAGATTCCAGTCTGTAACTCACTCCCGGGTATCTGTTATTCTCTAAATAAAACACCCCGAACCCCTCGATTAGATTCCAGTCTGTAACTCACACCCGGGTATCTGTTATTCTGTATATAAACCACCCTGAACCCCTCAATTAGATTCCAGTCTGTAACTCACTCCCGGGTATCTGTTATTCTGTATATAAACCACCCTGAAACCCCTCGATTAGATTCCAGTCTGTAACTCACTCCCGGGTATCTGTTATTCTTTATATAAACCACCCTGAACCCCTCGATTAGATTCCAGTCTGTAACACACTCCCGGGTATCAGTTATTCTATATATAAACCACCCTGAACCCCTCGATTAGATTCCAGTCTGTAACTCACTCCTGGGTATCTGTTATTCTATATATAAACCACCCTGAACCCCTCCATTAGATTGCAGTCTGTAACTCACTCCCAGGTATCTGTTATTCTATATATAAACCACCCCGAAGCCCTCAATTAGATTCCACTTACAGAGTCCGTATCGTTCCATTCCCATCCTATTCATGTATTCGTCTAGTTGCCCCTTAAATGCCGCTATCGTACCTGCTCCCACCCCCTCCCCGGGCAGCGCGTTCCAGACATTCACCACCGTCCGTGTAAAAAACCTGCCTCGCACATCTCCTCTAAACTTTTCCCCACGCACCTTAAACCTCTGTCCCCGAGTGCTTGATTTTTCTACCCTAGGAAAGAGCATCTGACTATCCACTCTGTCCATGCCACTCATAATCTTGTAAACCTCTATCTGGTCACCCCTCAACCTCCGTCGTTCCAGTGAGAACAAACTGAGTTTATCCAACTTCTCCTCATAGCTAATACCCTCCAGACCAGGCAACATCCTGGTAAACCTCTTCTGTACCCTCTCCAAAGCATCCACATCCTTCTGGTAGTGTGGCGACCAGAATTATGCACAATATTCCAAATGAGGCCTAAGTTCTGTACAGCTGCAGCATGACCTGCCAATTTCTATACTTAATGCCCTGGCCGATGAAGGCAGGCATGCCGTTTGCCTCCTTAACTACCTTATCCACCTGTTTTCAGTGATCGGTGGACATGTACGCCCAGATCTCTCTGCCTGTCAATATTCCTAAGGGTTCTATCATTTACTGTATAATTTCTACATGCATTGGACCTTCCAAAATGCATTCCCTCACACTTGTCCAGATTAAACTCCACCTGCCATTTCTCCGCTCAAGTCTCCAACCGGTCTATATCTTGCTGTATCCTCTGACAATCCTCTTCACTATCCGCAACTCCACCAATTTTTGTGTTGTCTGCGAACTTACTAATCAGACCAGCTACGTTTCCCTCCAAATGACCAGCACATAGCAACAGCGACCACACTCCAGTGTTTAAGGTCTCTGCATCCACCACCAACTCAGGCAGCAAATTCCAGACACCCTCTGCGAATAAAAATTCTTCCTCACGTCCCCTCTACATCTTCTTCAATCATGACCCCGGGTTCTAGTATTCTCCTGATGTGGAGATGCCGGCGTTGGACTGGGGTAAACACAGTAAGAAGTCTCACAACACCAGGTTTAAGTCCAACAGGTTTATTTGGTAGTTAGTGGCTTTTGCTACCAAATAAACCTGTTGGACTTTAACCTGGCGTTGTGAGACTTCTTACTCTAGAATTCTCCACCAAGGGAAACAATTTTCTCCTCTCCACTCTCTCTCTTCCCCTCTTGATTTTGTACAGCTCTATCAAGTCACCATAGAAAGCATTCTTTCTGGTTGTATCACGGCTCGGTATGGCTCCTGCTCTGCCCAAGACCGCAAGGAACTACAAAAGGTCGTGAATGTAGCCCAATCCATCACGCAAACCAGCCTCCCATCCATTGACTCTGTCTACACTTCCCACTGCCTTGGCAAAGCAGCCAGCATAATTAAGGACCCCATGCACCCCGGACATTCTCTCTTCCACCTTCTTCTGTGGGGAAAGAGATACAAAAGTCTGAGGTCACGTACCAACCGACTCAAGAACAGCTTCTTCCCTGCTGCTGTCAGAATTTGAATGGACCTACCTTGCATTAAGTTGATCTTTCTCTACACCCTAGCTATGACTGTAACACTACATTCTGCACTCTCTCCTTTCCTTCTCTATGAATAGTATGCTTTGTCTGTATAGAGCGCAAGAAACAATACTTTTCACTGTATACTAATACATGTGACAATAATAAATCAAATCAAATCTAATCACCCCTCAGCCACCTTTATTCCAAGGAAAATAATCCCAACCTACCCATTCTTTCCTTATAGCTTCACTTTTCCAGCCCTGGTCGTGTAAACCAATGTGATCATGGCTGATCTGGGACGTAACTCACCATTGCTCCACATCCCGTAACAGTTCCATTTGGCAAAAATCTATTCATCTCCGATTTAAAATGAGTAATTCATCCACTGCCATTTGCAAAAATGAGTTCCCAGCAGCTTACAACCCATCGCGTGAATGCATCTCATTTCATTCCTATAAGCACTGGTTCGAACCTTTACACGATGCCCCCTAGTCCCCGAGGGGGTCAGTGGTTCCCCTCTCTCCTGAGTTGGGAGGCTCTACCCCCGAGACCTGACAACTGTCATCGAGACATGAGCTGCGGTGCCGCTCTGAGGGAGCGCTGCACTGTCCGAGGTACCGTCTTTCAGAGGGGGCGATAGACTGAGGTCCCTCTCGGGGGAACGAGAGTGATCTCCGCGGCACGATTTGAAGAAACGCAGCGAAGTTCTCTCCCAGAACGGGTTACCCGGCTGTCGCTTGTGGGATCTTACTGTGCAAACATTAATCTGCCACGTTCCCTAAGTAACACTGCCAGCAAACTTCAAATGTGCTGCACTGGCTGGGCAACGCTTTGCTAATGGGGAAGAAGGGTGCTATCCAAATGCAAGTCTTCATAGAATCCCTACAGGCAGAAGGAGGCCATTCAGCCCATCGCATTTGCACCAACAACAATCCCAACAAGGCCCTAATCCAGTAAGCCCTCGTATTTACCCTGCTGATCCTCCTGACACTAAGGAGCAATTTAGACTGGTCAACGTACCCTAACCAGCACGTCCTTCAGACTGTGGGAGGAAACTGGAGCACCCGGAGGAAACCCACACAGACACGGGGGAGAAAGTGCAAACTCCACACAGACAGTGAGCCGAGGCGGGAATCGAACCCGGGTCGTTGGCGCTGTGAGGCGGCAGTGCTAACCACCTTGCTGCCCTCAAAATCTCAGTGTCCTCTGTCCTTCAACTGGGGCGGGGGCGGAGGGAGGTGAACAAATGGAGAGCTCTTTGGCGCTGAAGGAGTTAAGGCTGTGTGAGTGGAGATGGAAATACTAACCTTTCAGTGTAATGTACTACAGGCCCATCAGGGTTAATCACCAGTGGCCCCTTTCCAGGAGGCCTCAGGTAAGATTTATTAGCTCTTCTGTCAGGCAGTCTCGATTTGTCATCCAGCTAACATTCACCCTGGCTCTCCCCTCCATCCCCCCACCCCCTCCACCACCGCCCCCCCCCACCCCGTCTCCAACTCTCGCCTGGAGTCTAGCAGGCCCTGATCTGACCTGGGAATGGCAGGAATCTCGTGGGCCCCCTCAGAGGGCCTTCGAACTCTGCACTACTGATGTCAGGCACCAGATCGTAACACTATCCCCCCCCCCCGCCCCCCCCACATCTCCCCCCACTCCCACTTTCCCCTCCAAAACCTAGTGTGATTCACGATGCTCTGAACCTTGAAGCATTTCTTCAGAATGAAAAAAAACATTACCAGCCTCTCTCTCTCTCTCCCTGGCTCAGTTTTTCTCCCTCAGCCCCCTCAGCCCCCACCCTCAGCCCCCAGCCCCCTCAGCCCCCACCCTCAGCCCCCACCCTCAGCCCCCAGCCCCCTCAGCCCCCACCCTCAGCCCCCAGCCCCCTCAGCCCCCAGCCCCCTCAGCCCCCACTCCCAGCCCCCTCAGCCGCCACCCTCAGCCCCCAGCCCCCACCCTCAGCCCCCAGCCCCCTCAGCCCCCACCCTCAGCCCCCACCCTCAGCCCCCACCCTCAGCCCCCAGCCCCCACCCTCAGGCCTTGTTCCACCGTGTCGGGGCAACCGTGAGGTAAAACCACTCGTGATGAGTGCCGCACACAATCCAGCTATGCAGCCGGAGAGGCATAACCCCCCACTCCCCCAGCCCCTTCTCCCCTGCCCCTCCCCCCACGATGGAGAGAGCCACCCCCCCCCTCCCCACCCACCCCGAGAATTGAGTTAGAATCACAGAACCCCTCCAGTGCAGAAGGAGGCCATTTGGCCCATCCAGTCTGCACTGACGCTCCAGCATCTTACCCAGGCCCTACCCACGTAACCCCCACACAGTTACCCCACTAATCCACCTAACCTGCATGCTAAGGGGCAATTTAGCATGGCCAATCCACCTAACCTGCACATCTTTGGACACTAAGGGGCAATTTAGCCTGGCCAGTCCACCTAACCTCCATGTCTTTTGGACTGTGGGAGGAAACCGGAGCACCCGGAGGAAACCCAGGCAGACACGGGGAGAACATGCAGACTCCGCACAGTCACCCGAGGCCAGAATCAAACCCGGGTCCCTGGCGCTGTGAGGCAGCAGCGCTAACCCACTGTGCCGCCAGTTAGTTGGCCTCAGGCCTCCAACCGGCCCCACACCCGGTCAACCAGCCATTTTGCCTCACCTTGAACAGAATGGGGAACAGAAAGGCGGGGCAGACACCACGCAGGTGGGCCGAATGGCCTCCTGTTTCCCTACTGTAATTCACATGGGGCTTTTCACAGCCACTGGACACCTCCAAGCGCCTTGCAGCCTGCCCGAGGTACTTTGCTTTGTGTCGGAAAACAAGAGTATTTTGCGAAAGGGATTTTTTAATTTCAATGCCTCTGGGGAATCCTCTCCCTCTGTTACTCAGGGCAACATCCCGGAGGTTAATGTTTAATTTGTGCAGACTCCCTGAATGGCTGGCAGAGCTAATCGGTGATTAGTAGCTCACAATACTTACAGCCTGTCTAAAGCTGGAATTCCAACTCAGTCAAACCACTTCCCCACTCCCATTGTCCGGGTCACCCCAGGCAAGGACAATTTGTGGATTCATATAAAGTCTGCTGCCGCCCCCCCGCCGTCTCCCCAACCCCCCCCGCACCCCCCCCCCACCACCCCCATCTCCCCACCGCCCCGCCCCCCACCGTCTCCCCCAGCCTGTGTTGCATTGACCCAGTGCTGAATTATACTATTATTTTTATTAAAAATCTCTTTCATAGAATGTAGTTCCTTTTTGTTCCTTCCATGGAATCGTACAGCACAGAAGAGGCCCTTCAGCCCATCGAGTCTGCACCGACGCATTGGAAACGCCTGAACTCTCACCTTATCCCATCTGCCAGCACTTGGCGCATAGCCCTGAATGTTATGGCGTGCCAAGTACTCATCCCGGTACTTTTTAAAGGATGTGAGGTGACCTGCCCCTACCGCCCTCCCAGGCAGCGCATTCCAGATCGTCACCACCCTCTGGGCAAAAGTTTTTTCCTCACAAATTTCCCACCCCTCACCTTGAACCGATGTCCCCTCGTGACTGACCCTTCTACTAAGCTGCTCCTTACCCACTCTGTCCGCGCCCTTTATAATCTTGCAACCTCGATCAGGTCGCCCCTCTGTCCTCTCTGCCCCAAAGAAAACAACCCAAGCCCACCCAACCTCTCTTCATAGAATCATCATTGAATTCCTACAGTGCAAAAGGAGGCCATTCAGCCCATCGGATCTACACCGACCACAATCCCACCCGGGTCCTATTCACTTAACACCACATATTTACCCTGCTAGTCCCCCTGACGCAGCATGACCAATCCACCTAACCCACACATCTTTGGACTGTGGGAGGAAACTGGAGCACCCGGAGGAAACCCATGCAGACACGGGGAGAATGTGCAAACTCCACGCAGACAGTGACTCAAGCCAGGAATCGAACCCGGGTCCCTGGCGCTGTGAGGCTGCAGTGCTGACCACTGTGCTGCCTTGCCACCTCTCTTCACCAACTGAACTGTTCCACCTCCTCACGGAGCTTCGAACAGGGGAGTCAAGCCCCTTTGCTGGAGCCTCCAGCAGCTGAATAGCCCCGGTGCCGTACTGGGGGAGTGCCGTACCGCCAGAAGCCTTTTGGGGTGATGCTGTCGGAGGAAGGAGAGGGGAGGAGGTGGCAGGTTAACTCCAGAGTCTGGGTAAATATTGACACTTCAATCCACGTCAGGGTGGAACAAACTCGCTCTTATCACACTTGAGTGTGGGATCTTGCTGTGTAGAGTTTGACACAGGGCACCGCAGTTCATTGGCTGAACCGTGGTCAGTGACGTGTCTCCCCTGCCGCCCCCCCCCCCCACCCCCGAGGATGTGAAAAGCACTACATCAATGTAAGTCTTTCCTTTCTTCTCCCTGGCAAGGAGGGCGCGTCGGAACGCTCTGCATTCTTTCCACTGATGGCGATTTCAGTTTACCTCATATTAAACTCTGGCAAGCTGCCTCTGAGCTGCTTGACCGTGACTTCCATTCAGACAGCCTGACCTTAAGGTGACAGGCTCTCTTCATCAAAGCCATTCCCCTCCCCCCCCCTCTCCCCCCTCCCCCGCACACCGGGCCTGAGTGACCGAGGCTGGGAAAGGTAATTGCCCACTCCCCGAACACTGGCTGAATAAACATTACCTCAGGCCTGTGGATGCACAAACAGGCCCCGTGCCCCTAAACAGCCAATCCATCTGGAGCAAAGGGTCAGCCTGGGGCAGGGCCGAATCCAGGCTCCCGGCCTAGAGAGGGCTTCAAATGGATCGCAGGTAATTAATCACCGGGGGAACTGAGATTCTGAAACCTGATTTCAACATCGCTGTAAAGGAAGATTGAGCGAGATTGCTAACCCACTTCTCATTAACATCCAGCAGGTGAGGCATCGTTCGGTCAGCCTCTGACCTTTGACCCACAGAGTCGGGGCCTCAGTCTCCTTCATGAATACCCAGTATGAAGCTTTATCTCTTTGACCAGCTGCACTAGAACAATCCATTGGCTGAAGTTTTTATTCATCTTTTTTATTCATTCGTGGGCCATGGGCGTCGCTGGGTGGCCAGTATTTATTGCCCATTCCTAGTTGCCCTTGGAGGGCAGTTGAGAGTCAACCACATTGTGTGACTCTGGAGTCACATGTAGGCCAGACTGGGTAAGGACAGCAGATTTCCTTCCCTAAAGGACAGTAAAGTATATTTATTAGTCACAAGTAAGGCTTACATTAACACTGCAATGAAGTTACTGTGAAATTCCCCTAGTCGCCACACTCCGGTGCCTGTTCGGGTCAATGCACCCTAACCAGCGTGTCGTTGTGACTGACAGCATTAGTGACCCAGATCGGTTTTTTTCTGACAATCGGCAACGGTTTCATGGTCATCAGTAGATTCTTAATTCCAGATATTTTTTTCTTGAATTTATTTTATTCGAATCCGGGTCCCCAGCAGAGTTTCTGGATCAGTAGTCTAGCGATAACACCAACTAGGCCACCGCCTCTCCAAGCGTCAGCGTTTGAAATCATAAGTGTGATCATCTCGAATTCCTGGGAATCCCAAGACATGACAATGGCTGCTGCGAAAGAGGAGATATTGGGGCAGGGGTAGTGTCATAGAATCATAGAATCCCTGCAGTGTAGAAGGAGGCCATTCGGCCCATCGAAGCTACACTGACAACAATCCCACCCAGGCCCTATCCCCAATACCCCACCCGGCCAAAACCCCCCCCGACACCAACAGCCAACCAAGCATGGCCAATCCACCCAGCCCTCACCGCTTTGCACTGTGGGAGGAAACTGGAACATCCAGAGGAACCCCATGCAGGACACAGGAAGAACATGCAGACTCCACACAGGATCAGTAAACTAGAGGGAAAAATGGAAAAGGCTGGAAATGCCCAGCAGGTCTGACAGCAGTTGCAGAGAGGGAGAATCGAGTCTCGATGACCCTTTCTCAGAGCTAAAGAGGACTGGGAATGGGATGAGATTTATTCTGTTGTGGGGGGGGAGGGAGTGGAGCAGTAGGGGCTGGATAGAGGGCCAGTGATCGGTGGAGGTTAGGGAGAGATTGACAAAAATTTCTTGGACAAAATGGTGGCAATCATGGCTAACAAGGGTGTTAATAGTGGCACCTTAAGAGATCAGAATGTGTTAATGGCAGAACAAAGGTAAGCAGAGTGACAAAGAGCAACCTGAGACATGTAACAGATGCCCCTGGGGGACTGGCGGAGGGGAGACAGCGGTAAGGGGAAAAAAAAGATGGGAAGCAGGAAAAAATAGGGTTTGCAGTGGAAGGAATGATAGTAAATGGGGCGGCACGGTAGCACAGTGGTTAGCACTGCTGCCTCACAGCCCCAGGGACCCGGGTTAAATACCAGCCTCGGGTCAGTGTCTGTGTGGAGTTTGCACATTATCCCCATGTCTGCGTGGGTTTGCTCCGGTTTCCTCCCACTGTCCAAAGATAGAAACTAGAAGCAGGAGTAGGCCTTCGAGCCTGCTCCACCACTCATTTTGATCATGGCTGACCATCAAATTCAATATCCTGATCCCCCCTCCCCCCCCATATCCCTCGATCCCTTTAGCCCCAAGAGCTATATCTAATTTCTTCTTGAAATCACACAATGTTTTGGCCTCTGACTTTCTGTGGGAGTGAATTCCACACATTCACCACCCTCTGGGTGAAGACATTTTTCCTCACCTCAGTTCTAAAAGGTTTACCCCTTATCCTCAAACTATGACCCCTAGTTCTGGACTCCCCCACCATTGGGAACCTTCTTTCTGAATCTACCCTGTCTAACCCTGTTAGAATTTCATAAGTTTTTATGAGATCCCCTCTCTGCAGTGAATATAATCCTAACTGACTTAGTCTCTCCTCATATGACAGACCTGCCATCCCAGGAATCAGCCTGGTAAACCTTCGCTGCACTCCCTCTATAGCAAGGATATCCTTCCTCAGATAAGAACACCCAACTTCACACAATACTCCAGGTGTGGCCTCACCAACGCCCTAGACAATTGCAACAAAACACCCCTATCCCTACACTCAAATCCTCTCGCTATGAAGGCCAACATACCATTTGCCTTCTTTACTGCCTGCTGTACCTGCACACTTACTTTAGCGACTGATGCATGAGGACTCCAAGGTCTCGTTGAGTATTTACACCCATTCAAGTAACAATCTGTTCCTATTATTGCTACCAAAGTGGATAACCTCACATTTATTCACATTATACTGCATCTGCCATGCAGATGCCCACTCACTCAGCCCGTCCAAATCACGCTGAAGCATCTCTGCATCCTCCTCACAGCTCACCCTCCCACCCAACTTTGTATCATCTCCAAATTTGGAGATAATACATTCAGTTCCCTCTTCCAAAACACTAATATATGATGTGAACAGTTAGGGTCCTAGCACAGATCCCTGAGGAACCTCACTAGTCACTGACTGCCAATCAGAAAAAGACCCATTTATCCCAACTCTTTGCTTCCTATCTGCTAACCAGCTTTCTATCCATCTCAAGACATTGCCTGCAATGCCATGTGCTTTAACTTTACACAGTAGTCTGTTATGTGAGGCCTTGTCGAAAGCCTTCTCAAAGTCTAAATAAGCCACATCCACTGGTTCTCCTTGGTCAACTCTACTAGTTACATTCTCAAAAAATTCCAATAGATTCGTCAAGCATGATTTCCCTTTTGTAAACCCATGCTGACTTTGTCTGATTATACCACTGCTTTCCAAATGCCAAGTTATGAAATCCTTGATAATGGACTCTAGTAACTTCCCCAGTTCCGACGTTAGGCTCACTGGTCTATAGTTCCCTGTTTTCTCTCTACCTCCATTTTGAATAGCGTGCTTACATTAGCTACCCTCCAATCTGCAGGAACTATTCCAGAATTCAAAGAATTTTGGAAAATTATCACCAATGGATCCACTATTTCCAGGGCCACTTCCTTCAGTACTCTGGGATGAAGGTTATCAGGACCTGGAGATTTATCCACCTTCAATCCCATTAATTTCCCCAAAACCAGTTCTCTACTAATGCTGATTTCCTTCAGCTCCTCACTAAAACATGTTTCTCTCGGCACTTCTGGCACATTCTTCATGTCTTCCTTTGTGAAGACTGAACCAAAGAACAAATTTAATTCCTCAGCCTTTCTTTATTCCCCATTATGAATTCTCCCGTTTCTGACTGTAAGGGGCCTACATTCATTTTATCAATCTTTTTCTCTTTACGTATCTACCGAAACATTTACAGCAGTTTTTATGTTCCCCGCTAGCTTACTTTCATACTCTATTTTTCCCTTCTTAATCAATCCCTTGGTCCTCCTTTGCTGAATTTTAAACTGTTCCCAATCCTCAGGCCTGTTGCTTTTTCTTGCCAATGTGTTTGCTTCTTCCTTGAACCTGATACTATCTCTAATTTCCCTTGTAAGCCATGGTTTTGCCACAACTCCCTTACCACTCTTTCGCCAAACAGGAATCAAAATCTTCTGGAGTTCACCTATTCATTCTTTGAATGCCTGCCATTGCCTGTCCACTGTCTTTCCTTTCAGTAATGTTTCCCGGTTCATCATGGCCAATTCACTAGCTCTTCATCCAGTCAACAAAGATCTGACTACACCAATCCCATTATCCAGTGCTTGGCTCGTAGCCCTGGAGGCTATGGCAGCACAAGTGAATATCTGCCCATAAGCGCCTGTTTGGGTCAATGCACCCTAACCAGCACGTCTTTCAGACTGTGGGAGGAAACCGGAGCACCCGGAGGAAACCCACGCAGACACGGGGAGAAAATGCAAACTCCACACAGACAGTGACCCCAAGCCAGGAATCGAACTCAGGTCCCGGGCGCTCTGAGACAGCAGTGCGTAACGTTTAAGAAGTATTTAGATTTTCATTTGGAGTCAGCACGTTCTCCCCATGTCTGCGTGGGTTTACTCCGGGTGCTCCGGTTTCCTCCCACAGTCTGAAAGACGTGCTGGTTAGGCGCACTGACCATGCTCGGTTCTCCCTCAGTGTACCCGAACAGGTGCCGGAATGTGGTGACTGGGGGATTTTCACAGTAACTTCACTGCAGTGTTAATGTAACCTGACTTGTGACACGAATAGACGAACGTTAAAACTTGGGTTTATGGGCCTGCTTCAGAGGGTGGTAAAGAGTTAAAAGTGTGGGACTGGGTTACATCCTGTCGGGAAGGAGAGAGACGTGGAACCTTCGCCGAAGGATGTTAATGGGTCTTGGCAGCAAATCACCAGTTTCATGGTCACTTTTACTGATAACAGCTGGGGGGTTTTTTGTATTTTAATTTCCAGTTTGTTTAAACTGAGTTTGCAGTCTTGGACTGCAACAAGTAGGTGAAATCTGGGTTGACATCTGATCATTTGTCTGCTTAACACTCCAGTAACATAAACACTACATTGTTGTACTCATCAACGACTTCACTGGGAAGGGATGTACGGGGTACGGGGGGGTTTTAAAGTCGACATTTACCCCGTGCCCATGGCTGGGCTATTCCACTGCAGGGTGCCTCATGGACACGCTCAGGACTGACTCTCACTCGACATCCCTTTTTAAAGCTGCCTACCTATCGGGAAAAGGAATGCTCCCTGGTTAGCTGGCTCCCTGAGACACCGAGGCCAAGGGCAGAATTCCCAACTCGGGAAAGCCGGGATCAGCCCTGGAATTTTACTGCAGGAGGAGGTCAGGCAGAGAGCTGGGGAGATGCCAGGAGATGACACCAGGGGGCGATGCCAGGAGGCGACGCTGGGAAGTGACACCAGGGGGCGACACCAGGAGGCAACGCCAGGGGGCGATGTCAGGAGGTGACATCAGGGGGCAACACCAGAAGGCGACACCAGGGGGCGATGCCGGGGGCGACACCAGGGGGGCGACTCCAGGATCGAGGGATTAAATTGGCTTGAGAAGCTGGGGTTAGAGCAGAGAAGGCCCTGAGTGGCCCTCATGGTTGAACAGCTCACCTCCAACACTCACCCAGTCATCCACAACCAACCCCCCAACTCCCTCCCCCACACCTCCCCCTCCCTCACCCACTAACCCCCGCACCACTCCCTACCCTGCCCACCAACCCCCACCCCCACCCCCCCTCACTCACAAACCCCCCACGCCACCAAGATTTCTCAACCTAATTGAGACAATTGCTTGCAGAAAATTAATTTTGAAAAAAAAATTCTTTCTCTGCCTTGGTGGTTTTCATAGAATCCTGACAATGCAGAAGAGGCCATTCGGCCCATTGAGTCTGCACCAACTCTTTGACTGAGTATCTTTCCCAAGCCCTCTCCCCTTCCCTATCCCTGTAACCCCACATATTGGGTTGGCACGGTGGTACAGTGGTTAGCACTGCTGCCTCACAGCGCCAAGGACCCGGGTTCAATTCCCAGACTTGGGTCACTGTCTGTGTGGAGTTTGCACGTTCTCCCCATGTCTGCGTGGGTTTCCTCCGGGTGCTCCGGTTTCCTCCCACAGTCTGAAAGATGTTCTGGTTAGGTGTATTGGCCGTGCTAAATTCTCCCTCAGTGTACCCGGACAGGCGCCGGAGTGTGGCGACTAGGGGATTTTCACAGTAACTTCATTGCAGTGTAAGCCTACTTGTGACACTTTATTTTTACTTTACTTATTTACCCCGCTAAACCCACTAACCCACATGTCTTTGGACACCAATGGGCAATTTAGCATGGCCAATCCACCTAACCTGCATATCTTTGGAGTGTGGGAGAAAACCGGAGCACCCGGAGGAAACCCATGCAGACACGGGGAGAACGTGCAAACTCCACACAGTCACCCAAGGCTGGAACTGAACCCGGGTCCCTGGTGCTGTGAGGCAGCAGTGCTAACCACTGCTCCACCATGCCAGCCCAGCATCTGCACCCCCTGAATCTGCATTGAAGCAGATCCCAGGAGATTCCTGGTGACACAGGGGCAATCCGGGAGGAAGTGCAATCTCTTGCTTCTTTGTACCTTTCCAAGGAATGTTGTCACAGTGATGGCGGAGGAGACCCACCCCCTCAATAGCGTTCGAAAGGAAGGTTAGCATTTCAATATATCTTTATTCATTCTTGTTCACATGGGTGTCACTGGCAAGGCCACCCCTAATTGCCCTCAAATGGTTCTCCGCTTGTAATCCAATGGCTTTCCCTGAGGGCAGATAAGAGTCATTGTCCTGGCTCTGGAGTCACATGTAGGCCAGACCGGGTAAGGACGGCAGATTTCCTTCCCTAAAGGGACATTAGTGAACCAGATGGGTCAGAAGATTGTGAGCAATGTTGGACCCCGTAGGATGAGCCGGCCTTGGAGAGTGTTCAGAGGAGGTTCACGAGAATAATCCCAGGAATGAAAAGCTTGAGGTATGAGGAGCATCTGAGGACTCTGGGTCTGCACTCGATGGAGTTTAGAAGGATGAGGGGGGGATCTTATTGAAACTTACACAGTACTGAAAGATTCCAAGATGGCGCTGGAACGAGGCAAATTCTTGCAAGCTGTCCCCAACATACCTTCTAATTCCAGCTTTTACTCTCATTCTATACTTCTAAAACTTCATTCTAACTCTTTTTAAACTCTCTAACAAGGCTTTAATTACATTCTGCACTCTCTCCTTTCCTTCTCTATTAACGGTATGCTTTGTATAGTGCACAAGAAACAATACATTTCACTGTATGCTAATACATGTGACAATAATAAATCAAGTCATAGAGGTTTACAGTATGGAAACAGGCCCTTCGGCCCAACTTGTCCATGCTGCCCTTTTTTAAAAAACCTCTAAGCTAGTCCCAATTGCCCGCATTTGGCCCATATCCCTCTAGACCCATCTTACCCATGTAATTGTCTAAATGCTTTTTAAAAGACAAAACTGTACCCGCCTCTACTACTACCTCTGGCAGCTTGTTCCAGACACTCACCACCCTCTGTGTGAAAAAATTGCCCCTCTGGACACTTTTGTATCTCTCCCCTCTCACCTTAAACCTATGCCCTCTAGTTTTAGACTCCCCTACCTTTGGGAAAAGGTATTGACTATCTAGCTGATCTATGCCCCAAGTCAAGTCAAATCAAATCGAAAGGCCTGGATAAAGTGGACGTGGGGAAGATGTTTCCATCAGTTGGAGAGATTTAGATCTGAGGGCACAACCTCAGAATAAAGGGACGACCCTTTAGAACCGAGATGAGGAGGAATTTCTTCAGCCAGGGAGTGGTGAATCTGTGGAACTCTTTGCCTCAGAAGGCTGTGGAGGCCGGGTCATTGAGTGTCTTTAAGACGGAGATAGATAGGTCTTGTTACCCAGGTTAACAACTCTTGGCCCATATTCCTGGTCAGATACATGACCATTCCACCACGACAGAAATGGGGAAACCTTGTGTAATGTGAGAATTGCCAAATAACCTTACGGGTATGGATCGTTCCAGAACACTTGCTGGCCCTTGTGAGGAGATTAGCTACTTCCAGGCGGTGATTGCTCCCTCCTCTCCTGAAAGCGCAGTCCCGTGAGGGGATGGCATTCTGTGGGCTTGCACCCTCTCCAGCGGGGCCCCCCCTCCCGGTGGCAGCCCGCCTCACAGTCAGAACTGGGACAATTGTCCGAAACTTTCCTCCGACTCAGAACCACGCTGGAGACTCGAGCAGGTGACTGACACTGACGTATCAGTGCAGTGCTGAGGGAGTGCTGCGCTGTCAGAGGTGCCGCCTGTCAGACAAGACCCTGAGCACCTTTTCAGAATGAGGGAGAAACAGTCCGAGTGGAAAGGCAATCGAGGGAGTTTCTCCCCGGTGTCCTGGTCAATGTTTATCCACAACCAACATCACCGGGACATTACCCAGAGGGCGGCACGGTGGCACAGTGGTTAGCACTGCTGCCTCTCAGTGCCAGGGACCCGGGTTCGATTCCCGGCTTGGGTCACTGCCTGTGTGGAGTTTGCATGTTCTCCCCGTGTCTGCGTGGGTTTCCTCCAGGTGCTCCGGTTTCCTCCCACAGTCTGAAAGACGTGCGGGTTAGTTTGAGTGGCCATGCTAAATTGTCCAAAGATGTGCATGTTAGGTGGATTGGCCATACTAAATTGTCCCTTAGTGTCCATAAAATGTGCGGGTTAGGTGGATTGGCCATGATAAATTTCCCCTTCGTGTCAGGGGGATTAACAGGGTAAATATGTGGAGTACGAGGATAGGGCCTGGATGGGATTGTGGTCGGTGCAGACTCGATGGGCCGAATGACCTCCTTCTGCACTGTAGTGATTCTACGGTCCTAATGTCCATGCTGTCTGTGGGGATCTTGCTGTGTGCAAACTTGCTGCCGTGTTTCCTGGCTGCTCGGGGGCATGTGAAAGGCGCTATAGAAATGCAATTCTTTAACAGCTCACCCGATGTCTCTCCATTGTTCTAAGTGAGGCTGCTTCACTGTCTGCGTCTCTCGGTTCCATACCAGGCAGTCAATGTTCTCATTGACTTGTCCTGGGTGCCATAAGTAATCTTTTACAGGTCATACTGTCAACTTTTAAAATATTCATCATCCGCAATGGATGGGAGCAGGACAGCGATGCAAGGAATACATTTATAAGGATAATTCTTCCCCTTCCATCTGCATTGAGTAACATTTTGTAAGTGATCTCATTAACCTCGAAATAATTGCTCGCAGTATTACCAGAAGAACACTTAATGCAGCAGTGTAACACTCAAAGACTTTAAACCATTTAAAAGTGTCACAAAAAGTTGACAGATGAATCCCACCCATCCGTGTTAAATGTACATTAATATCAGCAGAGCTAATCTGGGGCTTACCACTGACCAGAAACTGAACTGGACCCAGCCACACCAGAACAGGTCAGAGACTGGGAATCCTGCGGCGAGTAACTCACCTCCTGACTCCCCAAAGCCCGTCCACCATCTACAAGGCACAAGTCAGGAGTGTGATGGAATACTCCCCACTTGCCTGAATGGGTGCGGCTCCAACAACACTCAAGAAGCTCAGTCCCTCTACGCCGATGCTATAGTTAAGAAAGCCCACCAACGCATCTACTTTCTCAGAAGACTAAGGAAATTTGGCATGTCCACTGTGACTCTCACCAATGTTTACAGATGCCCCATAGAAAGCATTCTTTCTGGTTGTATCACAGCTTGGTGATACAACCAGGCTCCTGCTCTGCCCAAGGCTGCAAAAAATTACAAAGGGTCGTGAACAAAGCCTAATCCATCACACAAACCAGCCTCCAATCCATTAACTCCATCTACACTTCCCGCTGCCTCGGCAAAGCAGCCAACATAATTAAGGACCCCACGCACCCCGGACATTCTCTCTTCCACCTTTTTCACCAGATATTTTGCAGATTTGTGCCTGTTTCACTTGTAGCCTCTGTGTTTTCCCTTTTTCAGCTGCTTTTATTTTGCAGATTTTGCCTCTTTCTATATTCCTGGTATTTATTAAAAACTCATTTTTATGGGGTATGGGCCTCGTTGGTTGGGCCAATATTTTTTGTCCGTCCTTAACAATTGACCACATTGCTGTGGCTCTGGAGTCACATGTAGGCCAGACTGGGTAAGGATGGCAGATTTCCTTCCCTAAAGGGCATTGGTGAACCAGATGAGGTTTTTATGACAATTGACAATGTCATTAGACTTTTAATTCCATATTTTTTATTGAATTTAAATTTCACCACCTGTCGTGGTGGGATTCGAACACAGGTCCCCAGATCTTGCTCTGGGTCTCTGGATTATTAGTCTAGTGACAATATCATTGCACCACTGCTTCCCCGATATCTTTCGTAGAATAGAAATAGAATCCCTAAGTGCAGAAAGAGGACATTCGGCCCATCGAGTCTTCACCGACTCACCGACATCTTTCCCAGGCCCTATCCCCGTCCTCCCGTGGATTTACCCCATTTGTCCCCTTAAGCTATTCATCTTTGGACACTAAGGGGCAATCTATCGTGGCCAATCCACCTAACCAATTCTCCACTGAGGGTTAGAATTGGAGCTGTTTCTATGATATTTCAGGCAGCCTTTTCCAAATCACAACTACACACTTCATGCAAAATGGTTCTCTTTATCTCATCTCTAGCCCATGTGCAAGTTATCTTAGATCTGTCTCCTCTGGTTACTGGCGCAACAGAAAACAACTATTCTTTTATTTTAATCACAGTACCTCTTAATTGTTAACAGCTCTGTTAAATCTTCCCTTAACCTGGGGCGGCACGGTGGCACAGTGGTTAGCACTGCTGCTTCACAGCACCAGGGACCCGGGTTCGATTCCTGGCTTGGGTCACTGTTTGCACATTCTCCCCGTGTCTGCGTGGGTTTCCTCCGGGAGATCTGGCTTCCTCCCACAGTCCAAGGAAAGACGTGCTGGTTAGATGCATTGGCCATGCTGAATTGCCCCTTAGGATAAGAACTAGGAGTAGGCCATCTGGCCCCTCGAGCCTGCTCCGCCATTCAATAAGATCATGGCTGATCTTTTTGTGGACTCAGCTCCACTTACCCGCCCGCTCACCATAACCCTTAATTCCTTTACTGTTCAAAAATTTATCTATCCTTGCCTTAAAAACATTCAATGAGGGAGCCTCAACTGCTTCACTGGGCAAGGAATTCCACAGATTCACAACCCTTTGTGTGAAGAAGTTCCTCCTCAACTCAGTCCTAAATCTGCTCCCCTTTATTTTGAGGCCATGCCCCCTCGTTCTAGTTTCACCTGCCAGTGGAAACAACTTCCCTGCTTCTATCTTATCTATTCCCTTCATAATCTCATATGTTTCTATAAGATCTCCCCTCATTCTTTTGAATTCCAATGAGTATAGCCCCAGTCCACTCAGTCTCTCCTCATAAGCCAACCCTCTCAACTCTGGAATCAACCTAGTGAATCTCCTCTGCACCACCTCCAGTGCCAGTATATCCTTTCTCAAGTAAGGATGTTTGGTTAGAGAAATTAGCGGAATAAATATGTGGGGTTACGGGGATAGGGCCTGGATGGGATTGTTGTCAGTGCAGACTCGATGGGCCGAATGGCATCCCCTACACTGTAGGGATTCTATGATTCTATGAGTGCGGGATGAAAAACTTTGACAGTATGTTTCTTTTTTCAGGAATATGAAGATTTAAGCATAATTTCCCTGCCTTTGTACCCTGTGCCTGTTTATGAAGTCTAGGATCTTGTCTGTCTTCTTAAACGATCTTCTCTGGTTAGTCCTGCGAACTTTAAAGATTAGAGTAGCTCAGTTCGCAATATTGTAGAACAAAATAGCTTGCGGTAAAGTTAAACGTATGATTGCCCTTTTGCCATGAGGTGTACTAGGTGAATGACCCCTGTCAGGAAGCACAAGAAGTTTTAAATAATTCATATTATATTTATATTAAATTAGAAAGAGTGCAGAAAAGATTTACTAGGATACTACCGGGACTTGATGGTTTGCATTATAAAGAGAGGCTGGATAGACTGGGACTTTTTTCTCTGGAGCGTAGGAGGCTGAGGGGTGATCTTATAGAGGTCTATAAAATAATGAGGGGCATAGATCAGCTAGATAGTCAATATCTTTTCCCAAAGGTAGGGGAGTCTAAAACGAGAGGGCATAGGTTTAAGGTGAGAGGGGAGAGATACAAAAGGGTCCAGAGGGGCAATTTTTTCACACACAGGGTGGTGAGTGTCTGGAACGAGCTGCCAGAGGTAGTAGTAGAGGCGGGTACAATTTTGTCTTTTAAAAAGCGTTTAGACAGTTACATGGGTAAGATGGGTCTAGAGGGATATGGGCCAAATGAGGGCAATTGGGGCTAGCTTAGTGGTTAAAAAAAAGGCAGCATGGACAAGTTGGGCCGAAGGGCCTGTTTCCATGCTGTAAACCTCTATGAGTCTATATTTGTGAGTATGAGAAATAAAGCACTGCTTTAGGTAATTTTAATTTTGCGTTTCTGTATTTGAAAGTGATAATGACCTCAGTTCAGTTTGACTGCATGTTTAACAATGAGAGTTTATGACATTAAAGGAAACAGAGTTTAAAGGAAAACTAGGCTGTTGCTTAGCAACCGACCAGGGGCTACACTAGGAGAGAAAGAACTTTTGAATTAGTTTTAAGCTGGAGACAGGGGATGCTGGACAGGATAAAGGAGCTTCAGGGAGCAGACTTCCTAAAATAGCAAAAGAAAGTCCCAAAAACCAAGGAGCTGGGATGCCAAGATGCCAAGAATATCTCAGGAAGACAGTCAAATTATAGGAACAAAGGACAAGAAGTTGAACAAGATCCTGTTTGTTGAAATTAAAGTGAATGGCAGAGAAAGTGGTCTCAGCTAAAGAGACAACTGCAAGAATCAGATTAAAGTCAGCTCGGTGAGAAACCAGCCATCCGAGGTAAATCAAAAGTTTGGCGATATCTTATTACAACCTTTGAAGCAGTGGCCTTCTGTTGGCATGGCTGGGTACCTGACAGATTGGGTGGAGGCTTGAATGCAGGTGGCAATCCCAAAGAGAGAATTACTCAAAGGAGAGATTGAAATCCTGGCGGCGGATCCTTGGGGAAGGGATTCGAACGAAAGCTTTGTTTGGGGGAAGATTCCAAGCGTGTCCTTTCGAGTGCCGAGTTTGCCCACAATCATGTAGAAGTCAGAATGCCAATGAGACCAGCTGGCTCAAAGTGTGACACACATCTGGGGAGGGGGGGTGGAATTAGATGAGAAATCTGCAGAAAATGCGTCGGGTGGCATCTGTCACTTGGTTTCAGAGTGTGGGGTGTCTGACCACATTTCGCCTGTGGGTTTACATGGACTGTGTACTTAACTGAGAACATTAGAGTATAAGATAGATTTCATAACTTGTGTTATCCTTACAAATGGGTATATATCTGTAAAGGGATAGCTGGGGCGAAGGAGTCGTGTATTGTAGTTAATCTATTCTTCTTTAATCAAAGTTTTATTCTTTTGTTGAAAGATAATTGGCAGTCATAGGACTCTGTTCATTCCTTTCTCTCAGCAAGAAATAAAAGTTATGCTCTACTTGTGCCCGAGTCCAATCGGGATCTGAATCTCGAGTGGTAACATTATCTACAGTTATAACATCTAAGTGGGTACCCCAGAGATTCACTAGAGTTTGTCCCTGGGGTGTAACAGAAAGTTGATCTCCAGGATAGATTCAAAGGCGACCGAGGAACATTGTCGCAGTGGACACAGCGAGAGCTCCTTCACGCCGAACCATTCTCCGGCTTATAGGAAGGACATGAACACACTGCAGGGGGTGCAGAGGAGATTCACCAGGATGCTGCCTGGGATGGAACATTTCAGTTATGAAGAGAGGTTGGGTAGGCTTGGGTTGTTTTTTTGTTGCAGCAGAGAAGACAGAGGGGCGACCTGATTGAGGTGTTCGAGGCAGCACGGTGGCACAGTGGGTTAGCATTGCTGCCTCACAGCGCCAGGGACCCGGGTTCAATTCCAGTCTCGGGTCACTGTCTGTGTGGAGTTTGCACGTTCTCCCCCTGTCTGCATGGGTTTCCTCCGGGTGCTCCGGTTTCCTCCCACAGTCCAAGCGACATGTGGGTTAGGGTGATTGGCCGTGCCAAATTGACCCTAGTGTCAGGGGATTAGCAGGGTAAATATGTGGGGTTATGGGGGTGGGGCCTAGGTGCAGACTTGATGGGCTGAATGGCCTCCTTTTGCACTGTAGGGATTCTATGATTAAGAGGAACCTGGACAGAGTGGATGTGGAGCAGCTGTTCCCCTTAGTTGAGGGTCAGTCATGAGGGGACACAGAATCTCTACAGAGCAGAAGGAAGCCATTTGGCCCATCAAGTCTGCACCAAACACAATCCCACCCAGACCCTATTCCCGTAACCCTTCATATTTACCCTGCTAATCTCCCTGACATTTGGGTTAATTTAGCATGGCCAATCCATCTAACCTGCAGATCTGTAGACAGTGGGAGGAAACCAGAGCACTGGGAGGAAACCCACGCAGACATGGGGAGAATGTGCAAACTCCACACAGACAGTGACCCAAGCCGGGAATCGAACCTGGGTCCCTGGTGCTGTGAGGCAGCAATGCTAACCACTGTGCCACCACTTGAACATAGGTCCAAGGTAAGGGGCAGGAGGTTTAGGGGGGGGGGGATTTGAGGAAAAACATTTTTTACCCAGAGGATGGTGACAGTCTGGAATGCGCTGCCTGGGAGGGTGGTGGAGACGGGATGCCTCACATCCTTTAAAAAGTACCTGGATGAGCACTTGGCACGCCGTAGCATTCAGGGCTATGGGCCGTGTGCTGGCAAGTGGGATTAGCTGGGAGGTCAGGTGTTTCTCACGTGTCGGTGCGCACTCGATGGGCCGAAGGGACTCTTCAGCATTCTATGATTCTCCGGAGGGAGTCAAGCCAACTGTGGTCGCCATGACAGCCATGCTTCCCAGGGGGCAATGCCTGCAGCCACTGAGTGGAGATTATGGAAGATTGAACAAGTGGGGAGTTAACTCCATGTGTGTGGGATGGAGTTGAGCTTGGGAGAAGGTTCCTGTGAGTCGGAATGATGACATACCACCTTTGAGCGACCGGTCACGCGGGAGGAGCGGCCATCAGCGCTGAGGGAGGCCGTGACGATGGAACCTTAACCAAGCATCAGTTAGGGCAATATGAGGTGAAAATCGGAGGGAGATAAAAGATTGATCGTTGAGGGGGTAATGGTGTCAGAATAGTCCCATTAATCAAAGCACTTCCACACGGACCAGAATGCGGATCTGGCAGATTTGTGAGCAAGTGTTTCAATTCCAGACAGAGCAGGTTCAAATGGGCCTTAATAGTGCATGTTAACGGCCTGGATTATTCATTAAATTCATTACTGGATTCCTCTGCTCTTTGCCACTCTTTATTTATTGGTTTAATTGCCGATCGGTAGCCAAGGTTGCAATGCGTCACGCCAGCGAATGATTCACAGCGCGAGCGTGAGAAGGAGCTGGTGTGGGTACAGGTAGCTTGTGCCAGAGGACAGGGGGCCGGGGTTGGGGGGTGGGGGGTGGGGGGGTTGGGGAGGGGGGGCGAGGGGAGGGGGGCGATATCAATGAGAATCGGGAAGGTGGAATAGAACTCTGGCGATACAAAGCTGATCGACCAAGAGTCCCGAGGTAAGAGAGATGTCTTGCGTTGGCTCTGAACACAACCCCCTACCTTTATTGCTGATGTAAATACCCATCACCACTCATTACTTGAGGACACTGTGACAATCAGCAAGGTTATTTCCCCCCCCCCAGAGATGTTCTCATGGGGTGGTGTACCAGGGCGGTACCGGGAGGGTAAGAGTCTGAACTTGAATTTATCACACTTACTCCAGATCAAACTGGACTCCACCTCCTGCTGGGAAGCCAATGTGGGGATGGATGAACTGAGCACGTGGCTCCGAAAGTGCCGAGGCCAATGATGTCCGCAGGTGACATCGAGAGGGCTGAATGTCACCTTCAAATGGGTTGATGAGCCCGAGAGAGAGAGAGGTTGGAGTCAAGCCTGGGAGCAGCACGCCTACACTCTTTAGACGTGGGACTAACAAACAAGTGTGGAGCAGGTGACTACAATCAGTCTACAAAGTAAGTCCACGCCTCGAGTCCAAGCTTGCAAATTATTACCTTGGCTGTTCCTTCGATGACATAAATGTCCGTGCAGAGTCTGCATCTTCTCCCCGTGTCTACGTGGCTTTTCTCCCACAGTCTGAAAGACGTGCTGGTTACGTGCATTGACCGTGCTAAATACTCCCTCAGTGTACCCGAACAGATGGCCTACTCCTGCTCCTAGTTCTTATGCTCCGAATACAACTGTGTACACAGTCGCCCCATGGTAGGTGCCGGAGTGTGGTGACTGGGGGATTTTCACAGTAACTTCACCGCAGTGTTAACGTAAGCCTTACTTGTGACACTAATAAATAAACTCAAACATAAGAAAGATTTAAGATCGAAGGACATTCTTCAGAACATGGCGGCAGCAGTGGAGACATCGATGCGAAGAGAAATGCATTGAAGGAATGGCTGAAAGAACAATGTTTAAGGAGCTGGTGAAACACTCGACCGATGGAGGAGGCAGACTGAAGAGCTGTGATGATGACCATGATCAGTCTTTACCTTCCCCCACACAATTGACAGCTTGGAGGGTCCTACAGAGACTCCGAGCCTCTCCCAGAAGAGGAAACAATCTCTCAGCATTTACCCTGTCACTCCCCCGATATATTCCAATAAAGTCGCCTCCCATTCTTCTAAACTCCAATGAGCACAGGCCCAACCTACTCACCCTCTCCTCATAAGAAAATCACTCCATACCCGGGATCGACCTAATGAACCTTCTCTGGACTGCTTCCAATACCAGTGTGTCTTTCCTTTGATAAGGGGAGCAAAACTATTCACAGTATTCCATGTGTGGTCTAACTAGTGCCTTGTATCATTTCAGCAAGACTTCCCTATTTTTTATATTCCATTCCCTTTGAAATAAAGGACAATATTCAATTTGCCTTCCCTATTACCTGCTGTACACGAGCTTATCATTGATGCACAAGGACCCCCAGATCCCTCTGTGCTGCAACTTTCTGCAGTCTTTCTCCATTTAAATCATATTCAACTTCTTTATTCTTCCTACCAAAGTGCATCACTTCACATTTTCCTGCATTATGTCCCATCGGCCACTCACCTAACCTGTCTATATCCCCCTGTAGACTCTGGATCATCCTCACCACTTTCCTTTCCACCTACTTTTCTGTCAACTGAAAATTTGGCAACAGTACATTCACTGGTGAGGCGGTGGCCTAGTGGTATTATCTCTAGATTATTAATCTAGAAACTCAGCTAATGTCCTGGGGACCTGTGTTCGAATCCCGCCATGGCAACTGGTGGAATTTGAATTCAATAAAAAATATCTGGAATTAAGAATCTACTGATGACCATGAAACCATTGTCGATTGTCGGAAAAACCCATCTGGTTCACTAATGTCCCTTTAGGGAAGGAAATCTGCCGTCCTTACCTGGTCTGGCCTACATGTGACTCCAGAGCCACAGCAATGTGGTTGACTCTCAGCTGTTCTCTGAACAAGGGCAACGAGAGATGGGCAACATTGGGTGGCACGGTGGCACATTGGTTAGCACTGCTGCCTCACAGCACCAGGGACCAGGCTTCGATTCTCAGCCTTGGGTCACTGTCTGTGCGGAGTTTGCACGTTCTCCCCGTGTCTGCCTGGGTTTCCTCCGGGTGCTCCGGTTTCCTCGCACAGTCCAAAGAGTGCGTGTTAGGTTGATTGGCCACGCTAAATTGCCCCTTAGTGTCAGGGGGACTAGCAGGGGAAATATGTGGGGTTACAGGGATAGAGCCTGGGTGGGATTGTGGTTGGTGCAGACTTGGTGAGCCGAGTGGCCTCTGTCTGCACTGTTGGGATTCTATTCTATGATGGGTTAATGCACGTCATCAATTGCTTGTTTTATGTAAAGGAGAAAATGAAAACTTATTTTTTTCTTTCCAATCTGCTTTGAAAAATTGCTCACAGATATTGGTTAAGTTTTATTTAAGAAAGAAGAAAGTAAGCTGTGAATTGTAAAGGTGGGAGTGGGGAGGGGGGCACTCATTGGACAGTTACTTGGGTATGTGGAAAGAAACACTGGAGGCCTAAATCCACACGTTCCTCCCCCCCACCGCCCCTGCAACCCACCCTACCATTCTATCAGGGGGCAGGTCAAACTTCGGACATCTATGGTTCATGGAGGCAGCTACATGTGATGAAGTACAGTCACCATCAGTCTGATCTGATCTTCACAAAGAGGGAGTGGGAAATATGATAAGTGCTCATTAGACCCAGTAGGAGAGTCTAAACTTTTTTTATTGGAGATGTAAGAGTCCCCTTTTGGTAGCCTTTTGGTTATTTTCCTGGAACACCTTTGGGAAAGATGAGGTGTCCTTTGAGGGGAGGTAAAGTGCTCTTTGGGCTTGTTAAAATTGACATAAATAAGTGTAAAAAGTGAATGAATGCAATAGAGCGGTCAAAGGGGACAGTCAAGCTGTCAAGGCATTTAAATCTCCTGCCTTATAAAATAATTGATTTTTAAAAAGTCAGTACTTGCTTTTGCACTCTGCCTGTTGAGATAAGCCTGAGAGTTACCTATACAGGATTAGTGTTGCACGACTGAATTCACAACCTGTCAGTTCACAAGTTGGTTGATAGCTCCAAGTGTTAATAAAGTAAGAAGTCTCACAACATCAGGTTAAAGTCCAACAGGTTTATTTGGCATCACGAGCTTTCAGAGCACTGCTCCTTCATCAGGTGAGTCAAAGAACAGTACAGTACAGGAACAGGCCCTTCGGCCATCTAAGCCTGCACCAATCGCTTTGTCCTATCTAAACCAACCGCTTATATCCCTCTATTCCCCGTCTGTTCATGTGCCTATCCAGATAAGTCTTAAATGTCGCTCACGTAACTGCCTCAACCACCTCACTTGGCAGTGCATCCCAGGCCCCCATCACCCTCTGTGTAAAAACTTCCCCCACACATCTCCACTGAACCTTTCCCCCCTTATCTTGAACTTGCGCCCCCTTGTAATTGTCATTTCTGCCCCTGGGAAAAAACTTCCAACTGTTCACCCTATCCATACCCCTCATAATTTTATAAACTTCTATCAGGTCGCCCCTCAGCCTCCGTCTTTCCAGGGAGAACAATCCCAGTTTATTCAATCTCTCCTCATAGCTAATACCCTCCATACCAGGCAACATTCTGGTAAACCTTTTCTGCACTCTCTCCAAAGCCTCCACGTCCTTCTGGTAGTGTGTTGACCAGAATTGGACACAGTATTCCAAATGTGGCCTAACCAACGTTTTAACAACTGTAACATAATTTGCCAATTTTTATACTCGATGCCCCGGCCGATGAAGACGAGCATGCCACATGCTTTCTTCACCACCTGTTCCACCTGTGCTGCCACTTTTAAGGATCTGTGGGCCTGTACACCCAGATCTCTCTGTGTGTCGATGCCCCTGATGGTTCGGCCATTTATTTTATAGCTCCCACCTGAATTGGATCTACCAAAATGCATCACCTCGCATTTGTCTGGATTAAGTTCCATCTGCCATTTCTCCACCCAATTTTCCAGCCTATCTATATCCTGCTCTATTCTCTAACAGTCTTCATCGCTATCCGCAAGTCCAGCAATCTTAGTGTCATCCGCAAATGTGCTAATCAGACCAGCTACATTTTCTTCCAAGTCATTTATATATATATTACAAACAGCAGAGGTCCCAGCACTGATCCCTGTGGAACATCACTAGTTACAGACCTCCATTCAGAAAAACACCCTTCCACCGCTACCCTCTATCTTCTGTGGCCAAGCCAGTACTGAATCCATCGAGCTCGTTCACCCCTGATCCTGTGTGATTTAATCTTTGGCACCAGCCTGCCATGAGGGACCAATGAAGGAAAGAGATGGAGAGTGTAAATGGTATATAACACCAAGGAGTCATACAAGAGTGAGGAAAATTAATAACAAGGCAAACGTAAAGGCTTTCTATCTGAAAGCACATTGCATTTGGAATAAAATTAATGGGTGGGATTTTATAGCCTCACTCGTTCCGAAACCATAAAATCCCTCTCGAGGTCAGCGAACCTTCCCATGGTCCAGCCCTCGCCTGCGCCAATTCTCATGGCAGGCGGGAGAGTTCAATTCCGGCCAATGAGTTAACGGCGCAGATAGAAACAAAGGGAAATGATTTTGTGGTAATTATTGAGACGTTGGTTACAAGGAGACCAGGTCTGGGAGCTAAATATCCAAGAGTACACAGTGTTTCAGAAGGATTGGCAGAAAGGAAAAGGAGGTGGAGTAATTTTATTATAAAGGGAGGGATTAGTGCCGCACTGAGAATGATATTGACACTGGAGATCAAGACATAGGGGGCTTTTTAACCTTTTTATTCTAAGTGCTGGGTGGACTTGAAATTGGGAGAGTTTCAGATTCGTCTTTTGGGTGTGTTTTTAGGACCCCCCATACGCACTCTGTCTGCAAAATTCGGAGTGACCCTGTTGCTTGCTGCAGAAGTTTGTGGGCGGAAGTTAATGCACCCGGAAAGCCTGCAGAGGGAGGCAGTGCGCATGTGCAGGCCTCTGATGCTGCAATGCACATTAGCAGTAGCTGGGGCTCTGACAGACAAAGAGAGAGCTGTTAGGCTCCTGCTAGTACAGGCTGCTTGAAGCAGCTCGCATCCCCCCCTGCAATCGCGGGAGTCCACGGCCCGAGATACAACCGTCGCTGACCCCCCTGCTACCCAGATCGATCACGGACCCCCCTTACCCCACAGATCACGGACCCGCCACCGTCCCCCCGCGATCTCTGCAGAGTGGCAGTGGGCCCTCTCTCCCCATTAGCCCCCCCCCTCATTAGCCCCTCCCCCATTGGTGGCCCCACCCTCACTGGCCAAGTCCCCACTGGACACGCCCCTCTGGTCCCACCCCCATTAGCTCCACCCCTGGGCACAGCTCAGTCGCCATTACCCAGGTGCCAGACTGTCACTGCCCAAGGGGCACCGCCCCCTTGCCCCCAGCCTCCCCGGGGGGCCTGAATGGCCTCTGGTTCCACCGGTGAGGCCAACATGACTGCTCCCTGTTCATGGGGGGCATGTCTATGCCTCGCCGACGAGAACCTTTCCCGCGAGGTCATAAAGGGGGGGGTGGAGCCCGGGCGATTGAGCGCCAGGCTCGCTAAGCAGATGTAAAACAGCATTATAATAAATTTACATACATTAACCTGCCTCTCACCCACTTCCGGCAGAAGGCTGACCGTGCTGGAAATCCGGCACTCGTAAAATGGCGCCGGTCGCGAAAACCGGCGCCAGTCGCACTCAGTGCTTTACGCCCGACTTTACCACCACGTCATGCCTGAAAGCGGGTAAAATACGATGGAAAAATCACCCCCATAGAGTTAGTCTGATTGGAAATAAGAAATAGCAAGTGAAAGAAGAGGGAGTCATCTACAGGTCCCCAAATAATAACTCCACAGTGGGACCCAACATAAACCAGGAAATACTGGGGCTTGTAAGATTGGTGTGACAATAATCATGGGGGATTTTAATATGGATTAATCAAATTGTCAAGGATAGCCTTGAATGAGAGTTCATAGAGTGTATTAGAGATTGTTTCTTGGACCAGCATCTTGTTGAACCAACTGTTGACTTTAGCTACTCTTCCTTTTTATATACTTATAGAATCTTTTGCTATCTGTTTTTATATTTTGCTCACTAAAATCTCACTAGCTGTCCTGTCTGGAGACAATACACATCTCTTTAACCTTTGGGCGGCACGGTAGCACAGTGGTTAGCACTGCTGCTTCACGGCTCCAGGGACCTGGGTTCGATTCCCGGCTCGGGTCACTGTCTGTGTGGAGTTTGCACATTCTCCTCGCGTCTGCGTGGGTTTCCTCCGGGTGCTCCGGTTTCCTCCCACAGTCCAAAGATGTGCGGGTTAGGTTGATTGGCCATGCTAAATTTGCCCCTTAGTGTCCTGAGATGCGTAGGTTAGAGGGATTAGTGGGTAAAATATGTAGGGATGTGGGGGTAGGGCCTGGATGGGATTGTGGTCGGTGCAGACTCGATGGGCTGAATGGCCTTTCTGTACTGTTGGGTTTCTATGATTTCTATGATTCTAACCTGTGCTTAACCCTCTCTCCACTCACCTTGTCTGTACCTTTAAGACTTGATTACCTGTAAAGACTCGCATTCCAGCCATTCTCTTGTAAATTGAGTTTGCATCTTTATATGCCCTGTTTGTGAACTGAAATCCCACTCACCTGACGAAGGAGCAGTGCTCCGAAAGCTAGTGGCTTTTGCTACCAAATAAACCTGTTGGACTTTAACCTGGTGTTGTGAGACTTCTTACTGTGTTCACCCCAGTCCAACGCCTGCATCTCCACATCATTTATATTTTGCGCCAGAGCAGGCTATTTTAGATTTAGTGTTGTGTAATGAGATAGGATTAATTAATGATCTTGCAGTAAAGGATCCTCTGGGGAAGAGTGATCATTGCATGCTTGAATTTCAAATTCAGTTTGAGGGCAATAAGCTTGAGGTTCACACTGTGTTCTGGTGTTAAATAAAGTAATCACACAGGCCTGAGGACAGATCTGGCCCTGGTGGACTGTGCCACAAAGACTAAAAGGTAGGACAGTTGATGAACAGATAATCAATTCCTCCCAACTAAAGAAAGATTCCAAAGAGGAAGAAAGATTGTAAGGTGGGGGGGTGGTGGGGTGGTGGGGTGGTGGGGTGGGGAGAGCGGTGGGGGGGGGGGGGGGGGGGTGGGGGGGTGGGGGGGGATTAATCCGTGGCTAAGCAAGGAGGTTAAAGATAACATAAAAAAATTAAGGCATATCATATTGCAAAGCCAGTGGCAGGCTGGAGGACTTGGAAACATTTAGAGACCAACAAAGGGTTACTAAAAAAGGTAATAAAAAGAGCAAAGGTAAAATATAAAAACAGATAGCAAAAGATTCTGTAAATAGATAAAAAGGAGGGGAGTAGCTAAAGTTGACATTGTTCCCTTAGAGGATAAAACTAAGGAGTTAATAATGGGGCACGCAGAAATGGCAGAAACACTAAGTCAATATTTTGCCCCTGTTTTCGTGGTGGAGGACACTAGAACCATCCCAATAGTAACAGGTAAAAAAGGAGGAACTTAAAACTATCAGCATCAATAGGGAAAAAGTACTGGGCAAGCTATTGGATTGAAGGCAAACAAGTCCCCAGGGCCTGGTGGCCTACATCCTAGGGTCTTAATAAAAGTGGCAGCAGATATGGTGGGAGGATTAGTTATAATATTCCAAAATTCTCTGGAATCTGGAAAGGTTCCAGTGGATTGGAAAAAGACTAATGTAACGTCTTTATTCAAGAAGGAAGAAACGTGGAAGGAAACTCTAGACCAATTAGTTTAATGTCAATTGTTGGGAAATTGATAGAACCCATTATTAAGGGAGTAGTAATGGAACATTTGGAAAGTCAAAACGCAATCCATCAGAACCAGCATTGCTTTTATAGAATCCTACAGTGCCATTTGGCCCATCGAGTCTGCACCGACCACAATCCCCATATCCCCTATTCCCGTAATCCCATGCATTTATCATAGCGAGTCCTCCTGACACTAAGGGGCAACTTAGCATGGCCAATCCACCTAATCTGCACATCTTTGGAGTGTGAGAGGAAACCGGAGCTCCCGGAGGAAACCCACGCAGACATGGGGAGAATGTACAAATTCCACACAGACACTGACACAAGTCGGGAATCGAACCCGCGTCCCTGCGCTGTGAGGCAGCAGTGCTAACCACTGTGCCACCACGCCGCCCATTATGAAGGTAGATCATGTTTGACTAAATTGCTAAGAGGTCCTCAAAGATGTAACAAGCAAAGCGGATAATGGGGATCCTGTAGATATAGTATATCTGGACTTCAGGAAGGCATTTGATAAGGTGCCGCACACAAGGTAAGATCCAACATCATTGGAGCTAAGATTTTAGTTTGGATAGAAGACTGGTTAACTGCCAGAAAACAGAGTGGGGATAAATGGGTCTTTTTCTGGTTGGCAAAAGCCCCAACTATTTACAATCTGTGTTAATGACTTGGTCACAGGGATAGAATGTACTCCAGTCAAATTTACAATTACACTAAAATAGGTGGGAAACAAGTTGCAACGAGGAAATAAGGAATTTACAAATGGATAGGTTAGCTGAGTGGGCCAAAATTTAGCAGATGGAATTTAATGTGGATAAGTGATAGGTTATCCATTTTGGTTGGAGGGAGAATAAGAATAATAGAATCATAGAAACCCTACAGTGCAGAAAGAGGCCATTTGGCCCATCGAGTCTGCACCGACCACAATCCCACCCAGGCCCTACCCCCATATCCTTACATATTTACCCGCTAACCCCTCTAACCTATCTAGGACACTAAGGGGAAATTTTAGCATGACCAATCAACCTAACCCACACATCTTTGGAGGTAAATTATAAGGTAAATTATCTAAACAGAAAGAAACAATGCTTTGGTGCAGAGGGATCTGGGTGTCCTTGTGCATGAATCACTGGAAGTTAGTATGTAGGTGCAGCAAGTAGTGAGGAAGGTAAATGGAATATTGGCATTCATTGCTAAGGGATTGGAGTACAAAAGTAGAGTGCAGTTATGACTGTCTAGGGCTTTGAAGAGACAGCTTCTGGAGAGCTGCACACAGTTTTTGTCCCCCTACTTCAGGAAGGATATAAATGCATTAGAGACAGTTCCGAGAAGGTTCATTAGATTGAATCCGGGGAGGAAGGACTTATCTTATAAAGAGGGATTGAGCAGTTTAGGATTTTGCTTGCTGGAGTTTAGAAGAATGAGGGGAGATCTAATTAAGGTATAGAAGATGCTAAAGGGGGATTGACAGGGTAGACGTGGAGAGGATGTTTCCCCTTGTTGGACATTCTAGAACGAGAGGTCATTGTTTTAGGCTAAGGGATGGCAGATTTAAAACCAAAATGAGGAATTATTTCACTCAAAGGATGGTGAATCCGTGGAATTCTCTATCCCAGAGTGCAGAGGATACCGGGACATTGAATAAATTTAAGGAGGAGATAGACAGATTTTGCATTAGTAACGGGGTTAAAGGGTTATGGGGAATGGGCAGGAAAAGTAAATTAAGTTTATTAGTCACAAGTAGGCTTACATTAACACTGCAATGAAGTTACTGTGAAAACCCCCTAGTTGCCACACTCCGGTGCCTGTTTGGGTACACTGAGGGAGAATTTAGCACGGCCAATGCACCCTAACCAGCACGTCTTTCAGACTGTGGGAGGAAACTGGAGCACCCGGAGGAAACCCATGCAGACACGGGGGAGAACGTGCAGACTCCATACAGACAGTGACCCAAGCCGGGAATCGAACCCGGGTCCCTGGCGCTGTGAGGCAGCAGTGCCAACCACAGTGCCACCGAGATGAGATCAGGTATGATTGCATTGGATGGCGGAGCAGGCTCGAGGGGCTGAATGGCCTACTCCTGCTCCTAGTTCTTATGTTCTCATTACCTGACAGGTTGCAAATTGAACCAAGCACTGTGCAATCATCCTGACTTCCGACTTGTTCTGAGGATTGGTTGCACTGTTGGCATCTCCTTCCGTCGCTGCGCTGATGATGAAGAGTTGAATGATGAGACCATGAATATAAGATAGTCGCTGATAAATCAGCGGAGAAATTCTGGAGAAATGTTGTTCTCCAGAGAGTGGAGAGAGTGTGGAACTTGATGGCACATGGAGGCGTTGATGGGAAAGGCATGGGTAACCCGTAGGGAAATTAGATGAAGGAAATGCGGGGGAAAGTATAGAGAATATGCTGATGGGATATGATGAAAAGGTGACCTTATGCTCCATTAGGTGACCCTAATGGAGCATAAGCACCAACACCGACCCTTCGGGCCGAATGGCCTATCTAAGTGTGACCGATTCTAGGTGAGTAGTGGAATTTTCCCGTCCCGCCCGTCACGGGAATCGCAGCGAGCAGGACAGGACCGGGAAAAATGGGGGTTGACCTTGGGCGAGATTTTCCGGTCTTGGGGAGAGCGTGGCTGGAAATTCCCATCCAAGTTCTTTCAATGTAAACCTATCACACTGCAATGAAGACCTCCTGCCAGTGGTGGTGCTGCTGTGTCTCTCTCCCTGGACAAAGGCAGGGGGTGACCAGTGTAGATGGGGAAAGGTCCCATCATAAATACAGCCATCGGAGTTTATAATGAGAACATTTCTCAGGAGGGGGTGAGCAGATGGAATATATATTATAGAATCACCCCTCCCCCCTTACAAAGCTCCTGGGGAGGCGAGGTCTTTACACCGTGAATAATTACTCTTCAGCTTATCCATATCCTTCATCTGTTAATAAAAGGGGCGGTGAAGGCTTAGTGGTATTATTGCTAGACTATTAATCGAGAAACTCAACTAATGTTCTGGGGACTCGGGATCGAACCTCGCCACAGCAGATGGTGGAATTTTGATTTGATTTATTATTGTCACATGTATTAACATACAGTGAAAAGTATTGCTTCTTGCACGCTATACAGACTAAACATACCGTTCATAGAGAAGGAAATGAGAAAGTGCAGAATGTAGTGTTACAGTCATAGCTAGGGTGTAGAGAAAGATCAACTTAATGCAAGGTAGGTCCATTCAAAAGTCTGATGGCAGCAGGGAAGAAGCTGTTCTTGAGTTGGTTGGTACGTGATCTCAGACTTTTCAAACTTTCTCCCAAAGGAAGGAGGTGGAAGAGAGAATGTCCGGGATGCATGGGGTCCTTAATTATGCTGGCTGCTTTCAATAAAAAAATCTGGGATTAAGAAGTGACTGATGACCATGAAACAATTGTCGGAAAAACCCATCTGGGTCACTAATGTCCTTTAGGGAAGGAAATCTGCTGTCCTTACTCGGTCTGGCTTACATGTGACTCCAGAGCCACAGCAATGTGGTTGACTCTCAACTGCTCTTGGGCAACTAGGGCTGGGCAATAATCAGTCACGGGCATTCAGCCTCTGATCTTCGGGTAAGTGTTCTCCAAGGCAGCCTTCACAACAGACGAATCGCTGAGCAGAAACTGATAGCCAAGTTCCGCACACATGAGGACGGCCTCAACCGGGATCTTGGGTTCATGTCACACTATCTGTAATCCCCACGACTTCACTGGGCTTGCAAAAGCTCACTAACTGTCCTGGCTGGAGACAATACGCATCTCTTTAACCTGTGCTTAATGCTCTCTCCACTCACACTGTCTGTACCTTTAATGCCAACCCACCTAACCTGCACATCTTTGGACACTAAAGGACAATTTAGCATGGCCAACCCACCTAACCTGCACATCTTTGGACACTAAGGGGCAATTTAGCATGGCCAATCCACCTAACCTCGATTCCTGGCTTGTCTGTGTGGAGTCTGTACATTCTCCCCATGTCTGCATGGGTTTCCTCCGGGAGCCCCAGTTTCCTCCCACATGCCGAAAGATGTGCAGGTTAGGTGGATTGGCCATGTTAAATTTCCCCTTAGTGTCCAAAGATTTGCAGGTTAGGTGGATTAGCAAGGTTGAGGGGATGGGGATGGGGATGGGGCATTGGGTAAGATGCTCTTTCGGAGACTCACATTCCATCCATTATCTTGTAAATGGAGTTTGTGTCTATATATGCCCTGTTTGTGAACCCAACTCTCCACTTAACCTGATGAGGGAGCGGCGCTCCGAAAGCTTGTGCTACCAAATAAACCTGTTGGACTTTAACCTGGTGTTGTGAGACTTCTTACAATACACGCTGGCCAGGCAGCGACGCCCGTGTCCCACGAATGAATGAAAAAGAAACGACAGAGTGAAGAACACTCTGCTGTGGGAACCCTGTTTCACAATTGTATCCCCCCCCCGCCCCCCCCTCCCCTTGCCACTCTGCCTCCCTCCCCCTCCCAAAATCGCGACCGTGCGCTGTGGACTGTCCATTAGTGGGAGCGGTGTGTTAGTGATGGGCATTTTCATTCGAGGTTCGATATCTGTCACCTCCTCTTTGTCCTTTTTCTGTGGCTAATTCACAGGAGCCATCATCAGTGACATGCTGTCAGTGCTGCATGGCCTGCTATAATTAAACTCTACTCATCTCTGGGTCACAGCTGACAGAATCATTAACGCCACTGTTTTCTGTCATGTACACTAAAATTAAATGTGAGAAAGGGAGGCGAGTGGAGAGGCTGCAGTCGCTGACGGATTCCACTCACCCACCCTGGGAAAGGAATCGGTACGGTCTTGCCCTGAATATTTTTGCCACCTTCTGTTTACCATAAAATCGTACCAGTATCCGTGCTCGCGACCATGTTTTTATCTGTGTGACGCCCTTTTCTGTCTGCGTGTGCCTCTCTCTCCCTCTCTCAGTCTCTCTCTCTCTCGACCCGCAATCATTTCTCTTTGTGTGTCTCTCTGTGTAAGGTTCTTAGGGGGTTGGACAGGCTAAATGTTGGGAGAGCGGTTCCACCCATGGACCAAGGGACATCATAGAAGCATTAGAGAATCCCTTCAGTGCAGAAGGAGACCATTCGGCCCATCGCGTCTGCACTGACTCTCCCAAAGAGCATCTTACCCAATGCCCCATCCCCGTCCCCTCAACCTTGCTAATCCACCTAACCTGCAAATCTTTGGACACTAAGGGGAAATTTAACATGGCCAATCCACCTAGCCTACACATCTTTCGGCATGTGGGAGGAAACTGGGGCACCCGGAGGAAACCCACGCAGACATGGGGAGAATGTGCAGACTCCACATAGACAAGCCAGGAATCGAGGTTAGGTGGATTGGCCATGCTAAATTGCCCCTTAGTGTCCAAAGATGAACAGATTAGGTGGATTGACCATGCTAAATTGCCCCTTAGTGTCCAAAGATGTGCAGGTTAAGTGGATTGGCCATGCTAAATTGCCCCTTAGTGCCCAAAGATGTGTAGGTTAGGTGGATTGGCCATGGCAAATGGGAGGACCTATGGGGATAGGGTGTTTAGGCCTGGGTAATAGCACAGACTCGATGGGCTGGATGGCCTCCTTCTGCACTGTAGGGATTCTATGGAAGGCTGTTGGGATTGGACAGAGCTCCCAAGCATTCAAACAGCCCTTCGGCCCAAACCTTTAGACAGCAGCTGTCTCTGTGACAGACCCAGTGAGGGCCTCTATCTGAAAAATCCATCAAACCAGAGGGGAAACAAGTCTTCTCAACTCCAAGGAGCTGCCTCAGAAGAAGAATTGGTCTTGTGTTGATAAAGCTGAGAGAAAGGTTGGCTTGCAATGGACATCAGGCCAGTGCTACTGATGTGGAAATGGACGACTATTCCAGCAATGACGCTCTGTTTGAAGTCCGGGGGAGGATCTTTCTTCTGAACTTTCCCTGAGATGATTAAACGTGTAAACCAGAGCCTTCAGTAACATACATCAACAGCACAACTGTTCAAATACACACAAGAAGCATTGAGGGATTGCTGCCAAGGGTTAGGCAAGGGAACCATGGGATAGGAGAGGGGACCATGGGATAGGAGAGGGAACCATGGGATAGGAGAGGGAACCATGGGATAGGAGAGGGAACCATGGGATAGGAGAGGGAACCATGGGATAGATGAGGGGACCATGAGATAGGAGAGGGAACCATGGGATAGGTGAGGGGACAATGGGATAGGAGAGGGAACCATGGGATGGAAGAGGGAACTATGGGATAGGTGAAGGGACCATGAGATAGGAGAGGGAACCATGGGATAGGTGAGGGGACAATGGGATAGGAGAGGGAACCATGGGATAGGAGAGGGAACCATGGGATAGATGAGGGGATCCTGGGATAGGAGAGGGAACCATGGGATAGGAGAGGGGACCATGGGATAGATGAAGGGACCATGGGACTGGAGAGGGAACCATGGGATAGGAGAGGGAATCATGGGATAGGTGAGGGAACCATGGGATAGGAGAGGGGACCATGGGATAGGTGAGGGGATCCTGGGATAGGAGAGGGGACCATGGGATAGGAGAGGGGACCATGGGATAGGTGAGGGGACCATGGGATAGGAGAGGGAACCATGGGATAGGAGAGGGAACCATGGGTTAAGGGGATGGGTCCATGGCACCATCACACCACCAGCAGGAAGGAATGTGTGTTGTTCGGAGCATGAGGTTAAACGGAGGTTAGCACCAAATCCCAGATAGGTGGAGCCACTCTTTATGGCCCCCCGTGCAATGGAAGTGATATGGTTAAAGGAAGATTCTGGCCCAGGGACTGTTAAGGAAATCTATTAATCCGATTCGAAGTCAGGTCTAGCCTTGGAAGGTCCAACACAGATCGATTACACAACCCAGCAGACACAGCCTGTCCAGTAAAATCCTCCTGATGCAGTGTGACACAGCCTGTCTTCCACAGTCCGCCTGACACTGCCTGCCGTAGCCTCGCGTCTGACAGAGCTTGCTTGACAGTCTTCCCCAGTCAAGCTGACATGGCCCTCTGGAGCCAGTCTGACAGTTGTCACGGCCAATTCATCCGCTACAGTCTTCGCTGTCCGTCTGAACCATCTTGTTGGCACCTTGTGTCCATGGTGTCTCGGTCATCTTCAGCCGGTCGCAACCTGTCTCCCACAAGCCTGATACTCAGCTGGTCTGAGACCTCGGACTGGCTGGAACCTCACTCATTCAAGAGGAGTTGAGATCTCCAACAGAGCAGCGGCCATTGGCAGGGTTTAATGTTGGCACAAAGCTGTTTGCGGCTTCTATTGATCTGTGCGAGATGCTGGGGATAAAACACTTCCTTCGCACTGTGAGTGATGTGGAGGCTCTGACAAGCACCACGATCTGAAGATTGTTATCTTCCCTACAGCCCGGCCCAGAGGGGGGGGTCCCTCAGGAGACGGAACCCTCCCATAACTCCAGCCTGTCAACAGAGGAAATCTGAATATGAACAACTCGCTGCCATTCACTTGTTTTATTCCCAGGGTGTGACAGCTAATCGGGATCTCACAGGACGGCCGTGTCTTCATGAGAAAAACTCCTCTGAAGATTTGCTGACAGTTCTGGCTCACAATGGAATGATGTTTCCTCTGCCCTACAGAACTCCCCTGCTCACTCCCCACTCCCTCACTTTCCCACCCCACTGCCAGGCTCCATAGAATCCCGACTGTGCAGAAGGAAGCCCATTCAGTGCCTGTTCTCTGAAAAAGCATCTAACTCAGGCCTACCCTCCCCTGTCCTATCCCCGTAACCCCATGCAATTAATCATTAATCCACCTAACCGGCACATCTTTGGACACTAAGGGACAAATTAGCATGGCCAATCCACCTAACCTGCACATCTTTGGATATGAAGGGACAATTGAGCATGGCCAATCCACCTAACCTCCACATCTTTGGACACTAAGGGGCAATTTAGCATGGTTAATACACCTAGCCTGCACATCTTTGGACATCAAGGGGCAATTTAGCATGGCCAATCCACCTAACCTGCACATCTTTGGACACGAAGGGACAATTTAGCATGGCCAATCCACCTAACCTGCCCATCTTTGGACACCAAGGGGCAATTTAGCATGGCCAATCCAACTAACCTGCCCATCTTTGGGCACTAAGGGGCAATTTAACATGGCCAATCCACCTAACCTGCCCATCTTTGAAGTGTGAGAGGAAACTGGAGCACCCGGAGGAAACCCACGCAGACACGGGGAGAATGTGCAGACTCCACACAGACAGTGACCCTTGAGAATCGAACCTGGATCCCTGGCGCTGTGAGGCAGCAGTGCTAACCACTGTGCCACCGTGCCACCAAATTCCCCCCCCCCCACTCTCCTCCCCTTCCCCAACTGCACTTTCTCATCCATACCCTGTTTTCCTGCCTCACCGCATGCTCTTCCCCCCACCACCAGTCCCCTTTCCAGCTTATCCCACTCCTCCCCCATCACATTTTCTCATCTCCCCTCAACTGAACATTTCAGAGGGCAGTTGAGAGTCAACCACATTGCTGTGGCTCTGGAGTCACATGTAGGCCAGACCGGGAAAGGATGGCAGATTTCCTTCCCTAAAGGACATTAGTGAACATGATGGCTTTGTACAACAAGCGGTGAAAGTTTCATGGTCACCATTACTTAGAGCAGCTTTCAATTCCTGATTGATCCATTGAAATTTGTCATATTGGGATTGGAAACGCACGTCCCCAGAGCCTGGGCCTCTGGAGTACCAGCCCAGTGACATTACCAAAACCCCACTGTCCCCCTCTATCCCCTGGCCAATGTTAATATGTCAATCAACTTCACTAACACAGATTATAATCGAGATTAACAGCAGACAACTCAGACAGCGCCAGATCTTTGAAACTACTAATTATTCTCACTTCCCTGTACTGTTCCAATAACTCTCCATTTTTTTCCTTTTCAAATTTATCCAAATGACTTTCAGAAGTAATGAATCTATTCCCACCATCCTCCAGGCAATGTATTCCAAACCCTTAACAAAACTGGACTCAATGGGAATCAGGGGGAAATCTCTCCGCTGGTTGGAGTCATACCTAGCACATTTATTATTTATTCATTCATGGGACATGGGCGTCGCTGGCTGGGCCAGCATTTATTGCCCATCCCTAGTTGCCTGAGGGCAGTTGAGAGTCAACCACATTGCTGTGGCTCTGGAGTCACATGTGGGCCAGACTGGGTAAGGACGGGAGATTTCCTTCCCTAAAGGACATTAGTGACCCAGATGGGTTTTTCCAACAATCGACAATGGTTTCATGGTCATCAGTAGATTCTTAATTCCAGATATTTTTTATTGAATTCAAATTCCACCATCTGCCGTGGCGGGATTCGAACCCAGGTCCCCAGAGCATTAGCTGAGTTTCTGGATTAATAGTCCAGCGATAATACCACTAGGCCATCACCTCCCCTGGAGGCGGTGATAGGAAGATGGTTGTGGCGGTTGGAGGTTAATCGTCTCAGTTCCAGGACATCTCTGCAGGAGTCCCTCAGGGGAGTGTCCTAGGCCCAACCATCTTCAGCTGCTTCATCAATGACCTTCCCTCCATCATAAGGTCAGGAGTGGGGATGTTCGCCGATGATTGCACAATGTTCAGCACCATTCGCGACTCCTCAGATACTGAAGCAGTCCATGTTCAAATGCAACAAGATCTGGACAATATCCAGGCTTGGGCTGGCAAGTAACATTCACACCACACAAGTGCCAGGCAATGGCTATCTCCAACAAGAGAGAATCTAACCATTGTCCCTTGACATTCAATGGTACTACCATCGCTGAATCCCCCACTATCAACTTCCTGGGGGTTACCATTGACCAGAAGGTGAAGCGGACTGGCCATATAAATACTGTGGCTACCAGAGCAGGCCAGGGCCTAGGAATCCTGTGGCGATTAATTCACCTCCTGACCACCCCCCTTCCTCCGACCCCCCTGGAGCCTGACCATGCAGACGCTACGACAACGGATGAACGGACACAGTGCAACAATCACCAGGCAGGAGTGTTCCCTTCCTGTCGGGGAACACTACAGCAGTCAAGGGCAGTCAGCCTCCGATCTTCGGGTAAGCGTTCTCCAAGGCGGCCTTCAAGATACACAACGCAGAATCGTCGAGCAGAAACTGACAGCCAAGTTCTGCATGCATGAAGGCGACCTCAACCGGGATCTTGGGTTCATATCACACTGTGTGTAATCCCCACCATTTGGCCTGGGCTTGCAAGATCCTACTAGTCCTGGCTTGAGACAATTCACATCTCTTTAACCTGTGTTTAACCCTCTCTCCACTCGCATTGTCTGTATCTGTAAAGACTTGATTACCTGTAAAGTCTCGCATTCCAACCACTCTTCACATTCCAATCTGTAATCATCTTGCAGTTGTGTCTTTGTCTATATATGCCGTGTTTGTGAACCTACCTCCACTCACCTGATGAAGGAGCAGCGCTCCGAAAGCTCGTGATACCAAATAAACAAAGAACAGTACAGCACAGGAACAGGCCCTTCGGCCCTCCAAGCCTGCACCGATCATGATGCCTGCCTAAACTAAACCGTATGCACTTACAGAGTCCGTATCCTTCCATTCCCATCCTATTCATGTATTCGTCTAGTTGCCCCTTAAATGTCGCTATCGTACCTGCTCCCACCACCTCCCCGGGCAGCGCGTTCCAGACATTCACCACCCTCTGTGTAAAAAACTTGCCTCACACATCTCCTCTAAACTTCCCCACGCACCTTAAACCTATGTCCCCGAGTACTTGACTTTTCTACCCTAGGAAAGAGCATCTGACTATCCACTCTGTCCTTGCCCCTCACTGTTGGACTCTAACCTGGTGAGACTTCTTACTGTGGCCACCCCAGTCCAACACTGGCATCTCCACATCATGGCTACTATCTACAAGGCACAAGTCAGGAGTGTGATAGAATACCCCCCACTTGCTTGGATGAGTGCGGCTCCAACAACTTAAGAAGATTAACAACATCCAGGTCCCAGTGTCCCTGGATCTCACCATCCCGGGACCCAGCTTCCCAGATCCAATGGTCACTGGATCCCATTATCCCCGAATCCCACCATCCCTGATCTCACTATTGTGGATCCCACAGTCCCGGATCCCACAATTCCGGGTTCCTCATCTCTGAGTTTCTCTTTGTTCCAGTTTCCCGAGCACTGGGACTCTCCACCTCAGGATCCCACCATCCTGAGTTCCCCTTCCCCCAGCCCGGGTCAGACAACATTCCTGGCCACTAACTAACCGCAAGGAGCTATCTCAGGGCCAACGGAACAGTTATGGAGTCTTTCAGATACTGAGTCATAGAGTCACAGAGGTTTACAGCATGGAAACAGGCCCTTCGGCCCAACTCGTCCATGCCGCCCTTACTGGAGATCATTCAGCCCATTGAATCACTGCCTTGCCCCCTTTAGCAGTGACTATTTTACCATTCAATGGCTGACTTCCACCTCGGTTCTGAAACAAAGTGTGAAAGTTGACTTTAAAAGACAGACTTTCACCAAGCCGCTTGCATTGAAACTTTCCGAGAGAGAGGGAGGGAGAGAGAGTGGGAGGAAGCTGGTTCGTCAGCTTAGAGCACACATGGCTATAGTGGCGGGAAGGGCAGCCATTATCTCATTGAAGGGTGGAGCAGGCTCGAGGGGCCGAATGGCCCACTCCTGCTCCAGGATTGGAATGTGTAAATCAGGATTCGGTCTGACAGAGTGCTGCACTGTGGGGGAAAAAAATCTAGAAGAGGTGCAGGTGTGACCCCCAGGTCAACAAGAGGTGGGTACACCCTTTCCTTTGATTAAGCGCAGACGATGAATGAATCATAGGATCCCTCCAGAAGGAGGCCATTCGGCCCATTGAGTCAGTAATGACCATTATTCCTGTAACATCATGGATTTACCCTGCTAATTCCCCCTTACACTAGGGCCAATTTAGCACGGCCAATCCACCTAACCAGCACGTCTTTGGACTGCGGGAGGAAACCGGAGCACCCGGAGGAATCCCACGCCGACACGGGGAGAGCGTTGTGAGGCAGCGGGGCTGACCAGTGTGCCACCGTGCCGCCCTGCTGGAATTGTCAAGCAATAAAGCTGCTTGAATTGTCGCTAAGTGGCCTACTTCCGCGCTCTCTCTGCCTCTCACTCTCTCCCCGCTCTGCTTAAAATTATTACTGCAGAACCGAATGTGGAACAGCCTGCCCGCTGTGACCCCCACAACTGCCTCCCCCCCCCCCTACCCCGGCCCTCTCCCCCTCCCCCCCTGTCCCCCTCCCCCCCTGTCCCCCTCCCCCTCCTCCCCACGGCCTGCTCCCTCCACACTCTCTGCTCCTTCTCATCTCTCAGGAGATGCTCCCTTCATTTCCATTTAGATGAGTATTGATCGAGCGCTGGAGTTGCACAGGCTCTGTGGCCTTGCCATATCTGGCGGGGGCACAATACACTCTCTCCAGGAACCTGATTGAAGATCACTCACCAGCAGAGGATGCTGGGAAGGGGAAGCGGCCCTTAACCCTTTCCTGTTCACTCATGGCACCACCCCTGCCCAGCGCCAGCCAGCCCTGCCCTCAGTCGCGGAGCCCCCTTGGCATCCCCGGGATGGAGTTGGGAGGGGGGGGGGGTTTAATGCCACTTTTGGAAGTGCAGCGCTCCCACCCCCACCCCCTTACCTCGCTCCTCCCCACATCAGACACCACGATCTTTCGGAACTAGGGTAGGGTATAAACATTTGAATTTATATAGCGCCTTCCGCAACCCAAGTCCCAAATAGTCAAAGATTTGATTCGATTTGATTTATTATTGCCATATGTATTAGTATAAAGTGAAAAGTATTGTTTCTTGCACGCTATCTCGACAAAGCATACCGTTCATAGAGAAGGAAACGAGAGAGTGCAGAATGTAGTGTTACAGTCATAGTTAGGGTGTAGAGAAAGATCAACTTAATGCGAGGTAGGTCCATTTAAAAGTTTGACAGCAGCAGGGAAGAAGCTGTTCTTGAGTCGGTTGGTAAGTGACCTCAGATTTTTGTATCTTTTTCCCGACAGAAGAAGGTGGAAGAGAGAATGCCCGGGGTACGTGGGGTCCTTAATTATGCTGGCTGCTTTGCCGAGGCAGCGGGAAGTGTAGACAGAGTCAATGGATGGATTGGGCTACATTCACGACCTTTTGTAGTTTCTTGCGGTCTTGGGCAGAGCAGGAGCCCATACCAAGCTGTGATACAACCAGAAAGAATGCTTTCTATGGCGCATCTGTAAAAGTTGGTGAGAGACATAGCTGACATGCCAAATTTCCTTAGTCTTCTGAGAAAGTAGAGGCGTTGGTGGGCTTTCTTAACTATAGTGTTGGCATGGGGGAACCAGGACAGGTTGTTGGTGATCTGAGGTACCTTTGAAACATCGTTAGTTTTGTGAGGCAGGAAAATGTTGCACTGCAAGATCCCACAACCATGACACAATGGCCAGCTAAGAGATGTTAGTTGAGGGAGAGATATTGGTCAGGACTCACCGCCCCCTCCCCTCTCCCCGGCCTCTTCCTCAAACTGGCAGGTGACATCTTTTACATCCACCAATGAGAGTGAGATGGAGTTCTGCTAGTCCAATCAGAAGGCAGGCAGCCAAGGAAATCTAAACCGTCCTTATTGGGGCTTTTAACCGTCCAGTCTAAGTTTACTTATTCATGTCACAAGTCGGCTTACATTGACACTGCAATGAAGTTACTGTGAAAATCCCCTAGTCGCCACACTCCGGTCCCTGTTCGGGTACACTGAGGGAGAATTTGGCATGGCCAATGCCCCCATCCAGCACGTCTTTCAGATTGTGGGAGGAAACTGGAGCACCCGGAGGAAACCCATGCAGACACGGGGAGAATGCGCAGACGCCACACAGACAGTGACCCAAGCCGGGAATCGAACCCGGGTCCCTGGCGCTGTGAGGCAGCAATGCTAACCACTGTGCCACCATGCCACCCATGTCACATGATTTGGCCATCGTGGTATTGTTGGGTAATAATTGCAATCGATTGCATAAGAAATAGGAGCGTGATTCAGCCGTGTGGCCCCTCGTGCCTGCTGCACTATTCAATGGCTAATCTTCTACCTCAACACCACTGTCCCAGCCAATCCCTATTTCCCTGGATTCTTGCGTCTCCACAAGTTCATTGATCCCAATGTTAAATATACCCAACACTTGAGCCCATTCAGCCCCTTGGAGATGGGAATTCTAATGACTCCTGTTCCACTGAGTGAAGAAATTTCTCCATATCTCAGTCCAAAATGGCCAATCCCCTTACCTTCAGCCTGGGCGTAGATTCGCACGCTGAGGGTGACTGTGTGGAGTCTGCACGTTCTCCCCGTGTCTGTGTGGGTTTCCTCCGGTTTCCTCCCACACTCCAAAGATGTGTGGGTTAGGGTGATTGGCCATGCTAAATTGACCCTAGTGTCAGGGGATTAGCAGGGTAAATGTGTGGGGTTACTGGGGTAGCAAGTCTCTCAGCATGAACCAGTTAGCCAACGTCAGATCCAAGAAAGGTGTGAGGAACCTCCAAGTGTTTCTTTGAACTCTTTCATGGGGATGTGAGCATTGGTGGCAATGTCTCCCATCCCTATTGGCCCTCAGGAAAGTGATAACTGGCACTTAGGAATGGGATTAATTGCCGGTGACAACGCAAGAACGTTGGGGTTTTCCTTGACACCATGTCTGATGGACAAATGAGGGAAAGGCTCCAAAGTCTTCCCACAGTTCCGGCCTCCATATATCCCAGTGGCTCAAGTGCTCTTAATGCAATGAGGGAATCGTGTGCCAGTCCAATGTGTAGGGCGGCACGGTGGCACAGTGGTTAGCACTGCTGCCTCACAGCACCAGGGACCCGGGTTCAATTTCGGCCCCGGGTCACTGTCTGTGTGGCGTCTGCACATTCTCCCCGTGTCTGCGTGGGTTTCCTCCGGGTGCTCCAGTTTATTTGATTTGATTTATTATTGTCACATGTATTAACATACAGTGAAAAGTATTGTTTCTTGCGCGCTATACAGACAAAGCATACCGTTCATAGAGAAGGAAAGGAGAGAGTGCAGAATGTAGTGTTACAGTCATAGCTAGGGTGTCGAGAAAATTCAACTTAATGCAAGGTAGGTCCATTCAAAAGTCTGACAGCAGCAGGGAAGAAGCTGTTCTTGAGTCAGTTCGTACGTGTCCTCAGACTTCTGTATTTTTTTCCAACGGAAGAAGGTGGAAGAGAGAATGTCCGGGGTACGTGGGGTTCTTAATTATGCTGGCTGCTTTGCCGAGTCAGCGGGAAGTGTAGACAGTGTCAATGGATGGGAGGCTGGTTTGCGTGATGGATTGGGCTACATTCATGACCTTTTGTAGTTTCTTGTGGTCTTGGGCAGAGCAGGAGCCATACCAAGCTGTGATACAAACGGAAAGAATGCTTTCTCTGGTGCATCTGTAAAAGTTGATGAGAGTCGTAGCAGACATGCCAAATTTCCTTAGTCTTCTGAGAAAGTAGAGGCGTTGGCGGGCTTTCTTTACTATAATGTTGGCAGTTGGCATAGGGGGACCAGGACAGGTTGTTGGTGATCTGGACACCTAAAACCTGAAGCTCTTGACCCTTTCTACTTCGTCCCCGTTGATGTAGACAGGAGCATGTTCTCCTTTACGCTTCCTGAAGTCGATGACAATCTCCTTCGTTTTGTTGACATTGAGGGAGAGATTATTGTCACCGCACCAGTTCACCAGATTTCTTCCTGTGGTTCCTGTGGTTTGCTCCCACAGTCCAAAGATGTGGGGGTTGGGTGTATTGGCCATGTTCAATTGCCGCTTAGTGTCAGGGGGATTAGCAGGGTAAATACATGGGGTTACCAGGATAGGGCCTGGGTGGGATTGTTGTCAGTGGATGCTCGATGGGCCAAATGGCCTCCTTCTGCACTGTAGGGATTCTATGTTATGATGTGGAGATGCCGGCGTTGGACTGGGGTAAACACAGTAAGAAGTTTAACAACACCAGGTGTGGCTTTTGCTACCAAATAAACCTGTTGGACTTTAACCTGGTGTTGTTAAACTTCTTACTGGGATTCTATGTTACCCAGTTTGCTTCAATCTTCCATAAAGCTAATGACATATCGTTAGAAAGTCATCCTGTCCTGTGGGAAAGGGTGTTTGGGAAGGGGGGGAAAGGAATCCAATTGCGGAGATTCCTAAATTTCTGCCGGGTTTTCCCTGATGTCGGGCCGGCTGTCCAGCTGCCCAACTCTATCCTTTTTGGAAAAAAGCACGGGCAATTATTCCCGCCATGTCCCTGGGGATTTCCAGGGTCTGACACTGGAGTTATGATGGGAGACGAATCCTCACGGATTTCTGATTCCTGTTTGTTGAGCACAAACCCGGCCGGTTGGGAAGGATGTCCGTCGACAGAACATTCCACATTTTTCCTCTTTGGAGTGACATCGTCCTTTCATTTGCCTCCACTGCCTCGGTCCTGCCTATCGCTGTGGCCTTCTCCAAACCGGCAACCCTCCGGGATCGCTGCACCAACCTCTCCTCACCCCCCCACCCCCTCACCTCAACCCCGCCAAAGCTTCAGGCCCTTCACACACCCAGTTCCCTTCAGTGCTCTGTGAGTGACCACGCCATCAGCTGCTTAAACTCCGCAATTCCCTCAAACTCCCGTAACATTACGTTAAATATACAATTTAGAAGGAGATCTTATGGTACAGTGGGTTAGTGTCCCTGCCTCTGAGTCAGAGGCTCCGGTGGTTCGAGTCCCACCCCAGGACTTGATGGCCAAGGAAGGTGCAGTGAAACAGGTTGAGTGTCAAAATCCTTCCAAACGCGCCAATGACTTACGGTATAGAGTCATAGAGGTTTACAGCATGGAAACAGGCCCTTCGGCCCAACTTGTCCATGCCACCCTTTTTTTTTTAGACCCCTAAGCTAAGCCCAATTGCCCACATTTGGCCCATATCCCTCTATACCCATCTTACCCATGTAACTGTCTAATTGCTTTTTAAAAGATAAAATTGTACCCGCCTCTACTACTACCTCTGGCAGCTCGTTCCAGACACTCACCTCCCTCTGTGTGAAAAAATTGCCCCTCTGGACACTTTTGTATCTCTCCCCTCTCACCTTAAACCTATGCCCTCTAGTTTTAGACTCCCCTACCTTTGGGAAAAGATATTGACTATCTAGCTGATCTGTGCCCCTCATTATTTTATAGACCTCTATAAGATCACCCCTGGGCCTCCTACGCTCCAGAGAAAAAAGTCCCAGTCTATTCAGCCTCTCCTTATAACTCAATCCATCAAGTCCCGGTAGCATCCTAGCAAATCTTTTCTGCTCTCTTTCTAGTTTAATAATATCCTTTCTATAATAGGGTGACCAGAATTGCACACAGTATTCCAAGTGTGGCCTTACCAATCTCTTGCACAACTTCAACAAGACGTCCCAACTCCTGTATTCAATGTTCTGACTGATGAAACCAAGCATGCCGAATGCCTTCTTCACCACTCTCTCCACCTGTGACTCCACTTTCAAGGAGCTATGAACACGTACCCCTAGATCTCTTTGTTCTGTAACTCTCCCCAACGCCCTAGCATTAACTGAGTAAGTCCTGCCCTGGTTCAATCTACCAAAATGCATCACCTCGCATTTGTCTAAATTAAACTCCATCTGCCATTCATCAGCCCACTGGCCCAATTGATCAAGATCCCATTGCAATCCTAGATAACCTTCTTCACTGTCCACTATGCCACCAATCTTGGTGTCATCTGCAAACTTACTAACCATGCCTCCTATATTCTCATCCAAATCAGTAATATAAATGACAAATAACAGTGGGCCCAGCACTGATCTCTGAGGCACACCGCTGGTCACAGGCCTCCAGGTTGAAAAACAACCCTCTACAACCACCCTCTGGCTTCTGTCAAGAAGCAAATTTTGTCTCCAAAACCGGGAGAGACTCCTGGTCAGCCACGCTTGATGTGGAGTGGGGCCTTTCAAGCTATAAGCCCCCGGTGACAGACTAGCAACCAGTTCCGGGAATTACTAGCCATGGAAACATACTAAAGTCTGCCTTAGTGCGCCACTGGGTACGGGAGAGAATCGGAAATACGATATAGAAATGGGCCATTCACCAACCAGTATATGCTGCCGTCCACACACTATTCAAACCTCCTCCACCCTTTCTCTAACTCTGCCAACCTCTCTTCCTTCTCACTCTCGCACTCCTCCCTCAGCCCCGTTCAAATACATCAACATCTGCCTTAACTACCGGTTGTGATAGCAAATTCTACATTCTCACCACTCTCTGGGTCAAGACATGTTCCCTTCCATTCCGAACTCCGTATTGGGTTTTTCAGTCCCTCTCTCATATCGGCAGCCTCGATTTGTTACTCTTCCCCACAAATGAAAGCACTGACTGGGATTTTCCAGTCGTGTTGGGATCCTCCGGGGGAAGGGGGTGGGGTGGTGGATGCAGCTGGTCAGTTGAAATACCATCGTCTTTTGGCGGGGACTGGACAATCCTGGCGGTGGGCGGGACTCAATAATCCCAGTGGCGGGCGGGACTGAACATTCCCAGCAGCGATGGAACTGGGTGATCCCAATGGTGTGCGGTACTGGACAATCCCGGCATGGGTGGGGCTGGACAATTCTGACATAGGCGGGGTTGGACAATCCCGGCATGGGCAGGGCTGGACAATCCCAGCAGTGGGCGGGACTGGATGATCCCAGCAGTGAGCGGGACTGGACAATCCCGGCAGTGGGCGTGACTGGACAATCCTGATGGTAGGCAGGACTGGACGATTCCAGCAGTGGGTGGGACTGGATGATCCCGGTAGTGGGCGGGACTGGATGATCCCAGCAGTGGGTGGGACTGGACAATCCCGGCAGTGGGCGGAACTGGATGATCCCGGCAGTGGGCGGGACTGGATGATCCCAGCTGTGGGTGGGACTGGACAATCCCAGCAGTGGGCGGGACTGGATGATCCCGGCAGTGGGTGGGACTGGACGATCCCAGCAGTGGGGGGGACTGGACAATCCCAGCAGTGGGTGGGACTGGACAATCCCGGCAGTGGGTGGGACTGGACGATCCTGGCAGTGGGCAGGACTGGATGATCCTGGCAGTGGGCGGGACTGGATGATCCCGGCAGTGGGCTGGACTGGATGATCCCAGCAGTGGGTGGGACTGGATGATCCTGGCAGTGGGCAGGACTGGACAATCCCAGCAGTGGGGGGGACTGGACAATCCCAGTGGTGGGCGGGACTGGAAAATCCTGCCCATTCTCTCCATGTCTACTCTCTCAACAGGTTTCAGAATTATCAAGAACCTCCTGTTATGGCGGGAAAAGAGCCAGTCTGTTCATCCTTTCCCAATAGATCTAACCTCATGGTTCAAATATATACTTCTTCAGTGCACCCTCTGCAGTAACTCAGTATCGTTCTTTTATAATGTGGCTGCCAGAATGATGCACAATGCTCCAAGTGTGGTCTAACTACAGTTCTATACGGTATAACTTCCCTTGTCCATTCTATCCCTCTAGAAATAAACCCTGCTTTGATTTTGTTATAAACCTATTAACCTCTGTCACAACCTTTAGTGTGTTTGGATCCCCTGGTTCCTTTCTTCCCGTACTTCATTTGGATTCTTATTTTCCAAGTAATATATGTCACTTTTTTTCTTACCACAATACAATACCTCACGCTGCTGTGTGGAAAATCATTTAATCACTCCGCAAGTTTATCAATGTCCTTTTGTGATTTGTAGCAGCCATCCTTAGTGTACTTTCCTCAACTGATGCCCCGCAATGTCTGAACCATTGATAAAAATCACGAACAGCAGTGGTCCCTGCACTGATCCTTGTGGAACATTACTTCCCACCTTCTGCCACTCTGAATAGCTACCCCTACTCTCTCCCACAATCCAAAGATGTGGTGGATTAGCCATGGGGTTACAGGGATACGGCAAAGTGGGATGCTCTTTCGAAGGGTTGATGCGGACTCAATGGGCTGAATGGCCTCCTTCTGCACTGTAGTGATTCTATGATCCTTTAATTTCTCTCCTGCAGGCAGCAAACAATCCAATTTGCTACTTGCCTCCTGACTGGCTCCACATGCTCTGAGAAGCTTAGTCATTATCCAATGGTACAGCACCCATCAAAGGCCTATTTGAAATCTAGATATGTTGTATCTACTAGAGTACCTTTATCTATCCTCTCTGTTATCTTTTTGACTAACTCAAAAAGATTGGTCAAGCAAGATTTCCTCTTTTGGCATCCATGCTGACTTTTCATTACAGTGGAGCCCCGTTGTAACGCGATGGTTGGGGTCCATAAAATGTTATCGCGAATGTTATCGGGGTCGCGCTAAATCGGGGTCGCGCTAAATCACTAAACCGGAAAGAGCAAAAAAAAGGGTCCAATGATTCATCGCTGCATATCCGATTTCGCGCTAAATCGGGGCGCGTTACAACGGGGCTCCACTGTATTGTATTTTCATTTTTCAAATTCAGTCGAGGGACATGGGCGTCATTGGCTAGGCCAGCATTTATTGCCCATCCCTAGTTGCCCCTTGAGAAGGTGATGGTGAGCTGCCTTCTTGAATCGCTGCAGTCCATGTTCTGTGGGTTGACCCACAATGCCGTTAGGGAGGGAATTCCAGGATTTTGACCCAGCGACTGTGAAGGAACGGCCGATATATTTCCCAAGTCAGGATGGTGAGTGGCTTGGAGGGGAACTTGCAGGTTGTGGTGTTCCCATGTATCTGCTGCCCTTGTCCTTCTAGATGGAAGTGGTCATGGGTTTGGAAGGTGCTGTCTAAGGATCTTTGGTGATTTGCTGCAGTGCATCTTGTAGATGGTACACACTGCTGCTACTGAGCGTCGGTGGTGGAGGGATTGAATGTTTGTGGATGTGGTGCCAATCAAGCGGGGCTGCTTTGTCCTGGATGGTGTTGAGCTTCTTGAGTATTGGAGCTGCACCCATCCAGGCAAGTGGGGAGTATTCCATCACACTCCTGACTTGTGCCTTGTGGATGGTGGACAGGCATTGGGGAGTCAGGAGGTGAGTTACTCGCCGCAGTATTCCCAGCCTCTGACCTGCTCCTTTCATGATATTTTCATGATAATATTTTCTTTTCTAGACATTCTTTTCTCTTTGTTATTTGGAATTTCATAAGTTTTCTGACAAAAATCTGACAAAAATGTTATGTGATTTCAAGAAGAAATTAGATATCGCTCTTGGGGCTGAAGGGATCAGGGATATGGGGGGGAAGGGAGGAATCAGGATATTGAATTTGATGATCAGCCATGATCAGAATGAATGGCGGAGCAGGTTTAAAGGGCCGAATGGCCTCCTCCTGCTTCTAGATTCTCTGTTTCCATGACACCCACACCCTGTGAAAGGGCTTTTAAAAATCACATGACATTGCATCACTTCCTGCGATGACACAATCATTTAAATGAGTATCACATGTTAGCCAGCAGACCAGTACAACACCTCAGGTACCTGACTGGAACGATTAACTCACTGACCAAGAACCCAGGCTTCCTCATGAGAGAGCGAGGGACCCATTTTGACCTCAGACGTGTTATCGGACCCTCTCTGACTGGCTTCAGGAGAAATATAAACATAGAGCGATGTCTTAACGGGTTCACATTACCCACTTTACAGTCGAGTCCACAGTCAGATTTTTGCCCCCTCAGTAAAGCTGTTCTCCCTCCTTCCCTCCCACACTCCTTTCTCCACCCAGCTCTCCCACTCCACCAACCCCACCACCCCCTCCGCCCCCCTCCCACCCCCCCAGCCCCCGCCGCACCCCTCAACACCAGCCCCCACCGCCGAGTGACACCCTCAGGGTTGTCATGCAACTAATATCGCACTGCATAAGGGAGTCCCCCTCAACTGTGTGAAGCTGCGTGGGGGGCGGAAGGGGGGAGGGGGGGTGGTGCATCACAGGGGGGGCATCAGGAAAGGCAGATCACCTACTCTCTGGAGCTTTCTTGGGTTTAACTTCAGGGTCAGATCAATCTTCATTGAGGAAATTGCAGAGGAAGCAGTCTGGAATAAAGTGGTTTAATTAGCTATTTGACTGTGGAAGGCACCATAGCCAATTAGTGCACTGTCAGGGTGCAGTACTCATAGAATCATAGAAACCCTACAGTACAGAAAGAGGCCATTCGGCCCATCGAGTCTGCACCAACCACAATCCCACCCAGGCCCTACCCCCATATCCCTACAGATTTACCCACTAATACCTCTAACCTACGCATCTCAGGACTCTAAGGGGAAATTTTTAGCATGGCCAATCAACCTAACCCGCACATCTTTGGACTGTGGGAGGAAACCGGAGCACCCGGAGGAAACCCACGCAGACACGAGGAGAGTGTGCAAACTCCACACAGACAGTGACCCAAGCCAGGAATCGAACCGAGGTCCCTGGAGCTGTGAAGCAGCAGTGCTAGCCACTGTGCTACCGTGCTGCCCATTGGAGCGGTCCTGTACTCTGGGGGGCAGTACTGAGCGAGCATTATACTACTGGTGGCAGAGCTGAGAGAGCGCCGCACTGTCAGAGGGTCAGTACTGAGGGAGTGCTGCATTGTCAGAGGGTCAGTGCTGAGGGAGTGCCGCACTGTCAGAGGGTCAGTGCTGAGGGAGTGCCGCACTGTCAGAGGGTCAGTACTGAGGGAGTGCTTCACTGTCAGAGGGTCAGTACTGAGGGAGTACTTCACCGTCAGAGGGTCAGTACTGAGGGAGTGCTGCACCGTCAGAGGGTCAGTAGGAGGGAGTGCTTCACTGTCAGAGGGTCAGTACTGAGGGAGTGCCGCACTGTCAGAGGGTCAGTAGGAGGGAGTGCCGCACTGTCAGAGGGTCAGTGCTGAGGGAGTGCCGCACTGTCAGAGGGTCAGTGCTGAGGTAGTGCCGCACTGTCAGAGGGTCAGTGCTGAGGGAGTGCCGCACTGTCAGAACGTCAGTGCTGAGGGAGTGCCGCACTGTCAGAGGGTCAGCGTTGAGGGAGTGCTGCACTGTCAGAGGGTCAGTACTGAGGGAGTGCTGCACTTTCAGAGGGTCAGTACTGAGGGAGTGCTGCACTGTCAGAGGGTCAGTACCGAGGTAGTGCCGCACTGTCAGAGGGTCAGTGCTGAGGGAGTGTCGCACTGTTAGAGGGTCAGTGCTGAGGGAGTGTCGCACTGTCAGAGGGTCAGTGCTGAGGGAGTGCCGCACTGTCAGAGGGTCAGTGCTGAGGGAGTGCTGCACTGTCAGAGGGTCAGTACTGAGGGAGTGCCGCACTGTCAGAGGGTCAGTACTGAGGGAGTGCCCCACTGTCAGAGGGTCAGTACTGAGGGACTGCCGCACTGTCAGAGGGTCAGTACTGAGGGAGTGCCGCACTGTCAGAGGGTCTGTACTGAGGGAGTGCCGCACTGTCAGAGGGTCAGTGCTGAGGGAGTGCTGCACTGTCAGAGGATCAGTACTGAGGGAGCGCCGCACTGTCAGAGGGACAGAAAGCAGCAGCTCCAGGAGAGAGTCGCCAACGCTGCTGTGGGGATGGGCATTGAGTGCTGGCCTTGCCAATGATTCCCACACTGTGGACGCAAAGCAGGAGGCAGACAGTGGGTGTGGGTGTCTGACCAGGGGTCTGGCACCTGGTTTGCCTGAAGCGGGGGCACCTGGGATCAGGGCCCAATCACTGACTGTTGTTTATTGTTAGTTTGGTGCAGTGGGTGCTGCCAATCTGGCCTTGAAGGGGCAGTAACCGGGCAGTAACTGGGCCGTAACCAGGCTGTAACTGGGAAGTAACCGGGCTGTAACTGGGCAGTAACCGGGCAGTAACTGGGCAGTAACTGGGCAGTAACTGGGCAGTAACCGGGCAGTAACTGGGCAGTAACTGGGCAGTAACCGGGCAGTAACAGGGCAGTAACTGGGCAGAAACTGGGCATTAACCGGGCAGTAACCGGGCAGTAACTGGGCAGAAAGCGGGCAGTAACTGGGCAGTAACTGGGCAGTAAGTGGGCAGTAACTAGGCAGTAACCGGGCATTAACCGGGCAGTAACCGGGCAGTAACAGGGCAGTAACTGGGCAGAAACCAGGCATTAACCGGGCAGTAACGGGGCAGTAACCGGGCAGTAACAGGGCAGTAACTGGTCAGAAACCGGGCATTAACCGGTAGTAAACCGGGCAGTAACTGGGCAGAAACCGGGCAGTAACTGGGCAGTAACTGGGCAGTAACTGGGCATTAACCGGGCAGTAACTGGGCAGTAACAGGGCAGTAACTGGGTAGAAACCGGGCATTAACCGGGCAGTAACCGGGCAGTAACAGGGCAGTAACAGGGCAGTAACTGGGCAGAAACCGGGCAGTAACTGGGCAGTAATCGGGCAGTAACTGGGCAGTAACAGGGCAGTAACTGGGCAGTAACCGGGCAGTAACCGGGCAGTAACTGGGCAGTAACTGGGCATTAACCGGGCAGTAACTGGGCAGTAACAGGGCAGTAACTGGGTAGAAACCGGGCATTAACCGGGCAGTAACCGGGCAGTAACAGGGCAGTAACAGGGCAGTAACTGGGCAGAAACCGGGCAGTAACTGGGCAGTAATCGGGCAGTAACTGGGCAGTAACAGGGCAGTAACTGGGCAGTAACCGGGCAGTAACCGGGCTGTAACAGGGCAGTAACTGGGCAGAAACCGGGCATTAACCGGGCAGTAACCGGGCAGCAACTGGGCAGAAACCGGGCAGTAACTGGGCAGTAACTGGGCAGTAACTGGGCAGTAAATGGGCAGTAACTGGGCAGTAACCGGGCATTAACCGGGCAGTAACCGGGCAGTAACTGGGCAGAAACCGGGCAGTAACTGGGTAGTAACTGGGCAGTAACTGGGCAGTAAGTGGGCAGTAACTGGGCAGTAACCGGGCATTAACCGGGCAGTAACTGGGCAGTAACTGGGCAGTAACCGGGCATTAACCGGGCAGTAACTGGGCAGTAACTGGGCACTAACCGGGCATTAACCGGGCAGTAACTGGGCAGTAACTGGACAGTAACTGGGCAGTAACCGGGCACTAATTGGGCAGTATCTGGACAGTAACCGGGCACTAATTGGGCAGTAACCGGGCAGTAACCGGGCACTAATTGGGCAGTTACTGGGCAGTATCTGGGCAGTAACCGGGCACTAATTGGGCAGTAACTGGGCAGTATCTGGGCAGTAACCGGGCACTAATTGGGCAGTATGTGGGCAGGAACCGGGCACTAATTGGGCAGTAACTGGGCAGTATCTGGGCAGTAACCGGGCACTAATTGGGCAGTAACTGGGCAGTATCTGGGCAGTAACTGGGCAGTAACTGGGCACTAATTGGGCAGTAACTGGGCAGTATCTGGGCAGTAACCGGGCACTAATTGGGCAGTTACTGGGCAGTATCTGGGCAGTAACCGGGCACTAATTGGGCAGTAACTGGGCAGTATCTGGGCAGTAACCGGGCACTAATTGGGCAGTATGTGGGCAGGAACCGGGCACTAATTGGGCAGTATCTGGGCAGTAACCGGGCACTAATTGGGCAGTAACTGGGCAGTATCTGGGCAGTAACTGGGCAGTAACTGGGCAGTAACTGGGCAGAAACCGGGCAGTAACTGGGCAGTAACTGGACAGTAACTGGCCAGTAAGTGGGCAGTAACTGGGCAGTAACCGGGCATTAACCGGGCAGTAACTGGGCAGTAACCGGGCAGTAACCGGGCAGTAACTGGGCTGTAACCGGGCATTAACCGGGCAGTAACTGGGCAGTAACCGGGCAGTAACCGGGCAGTAACCAGGCAGTAACCAGGCAGTAACCGGGCAGTAACCGGGCAGTAACCGGGCAGTAACTGGGCAGTAACTGGGCAGTGACCGGGCAGTAACTGGGCAGTAACTGGGCAGTTACCGGGCAGTAACTGGGCAGTAACTGGGCAGTAACTGGGCAGTGACCGGGCAGTGACCGGGCAGTGACTGGGCAGTGACCGGGCAGTAACTGGGCAGTAACCGGGCAGTAACCGGGCAGTAACTGGGCAGTTACCGGGCAGTAACTGGGCAGTAACTGGGCAGTAACCGGGCAGTAACCGGGCAGTAACTGGGCAGTAACTGGGCAGTGACCGGGCAGTAACTGGGCAGTAACCGGGCAGTAACCGGGCAGTAACTGGGCAGTAACTGGGCAGTGACTGGGCAGTAACTGGGCAGTAACTGGGCAGTTACCGGGCAGTAACTGGGCAGTAACCGGGCAGTAACTGGGCAGTGACCGGGCAGTGACCGGGCAGTAACCGGGCAGTAACTGGGCAGTAACCAGGCTGTAACCGGGCTGTAACCGGACAGTAATTGGGCAGTAACCGGGCAGTAACCAGGCTGTAACCGGGTTGTAACCGGTCTGTAACCGGGCAATAATTGGGCAGCAACTGGGCAGTAACTGGGCAGTAAGTGGGCAGTAACCGGGCAGTAACTAGGCAGTAACTGGGCAGTAACCGGACAGTAATTGGGCAGTAACTGGGCAGTAACCGGGCAGTGAGTAGGCAGTAAAGGGGCAGTACCTGGGCAGAAACCGGGCAGTACCCGGGCAGTAACTGGACAGTAACCAAGCAGTAACCGGACAGTAACCGGGCAGTAACTGGGCAGTAACCGGGCAGTAATCGGGCACTAACCGGGCAGTAACTGGGCAGTAACCGGGCAGTAACTGGGCAGTAACCGGGCAGTAACCGGGCAGAAACCGGGCAGTAACTGGGCAGTAACTGGGCAGTAAAGGGGCAGTAACCGGGCAGTCTTTGCCACGCTGCGAGCCTCCTTACCCCGGCAGGATTTGTGTTAAGGGCACAGTCAGTCTGTGCAGACAGGATCTGGCCCTCACAGCAGCACGACCTTGGGATAAAGTCAGAGAGTCGTGTCTGCCACCCTCTGTCCCAGACATTCATCACCGGTAAGTAATTGAAATCCCAGAGCTGTCCTCTTGCTGCTTTAATGATGTTCACTCGAGAAAAGCCAAGGCAACAACTCACCCATCGCCTGTGCTGAAGAGACACTTCACGCCTCTCTCAACCTCGGGACGTCCCAGCGAGGGCCCTTTTAGGGGCCACTGTCATCACAAAGGAAATTCAGCATCCAACCCGCGCACAGCAAGATCCCATTTGTAACGGTGTGTTCGGGTTTAGGTTATAGAAGGTGATAGAATCCCCACAGTGCAGAAGGAAGCCATTTGGCCCATCGAGCCTGCACTGACACCCAGACCCCTCCCTGCGACCCCACTCATTTACCCCAGCTAGTCCCCCTGACACTAAGGGGCAATTTAGCACGGCCAATCCACCTAACCTGCACATCTTGGGGTTATGGGGAAAAGAACTGGGTGGGATTGCCCCATAGTATCAGAGGGATTACAAGGATAGGGCTTCTTCTAAATGGTACTCATTCATCGTTGATGACCATAGGGTGGACGGCACAGTGGCACAGTTGTTAGCACAGCTGTCTCACAGCGCCAGGGACCCAGGTTCGATTCCCGGCTTGGGTCACTGTCTTGCGGAGTCTGCACATTCTCCCCGTGTCTGCGTGGGTTTCCTCCGGGCGCTCCGGTTTCCTCCCACACTCCAAAGATGTGCGGGTTAGGTGGATTGGCCATGCTAAATTGCCCCTTACTATCAGGAGGACTAGCTAGGGTAAATACATGGGGTTATGGGGATAAGGCCTGGGTAGGATTGTTGTTGTTGCAGACTCGATGGGCTGAATGGCCTCCTTCTGTACGGTAGGGATTCTAGGATTTTATTTATTTATTAGTCACAAGTAAGGCTTACATTAACACTGCAATGAAGTTACTGTGAAATTCCCCTAGTCGCCACATTCCGGCGCCTGTTTGGGTCAATGCACCCTAACCAGCACGTCTTTCAGAATGTGGGAGGAAACCGGAGCACCCGGAGAAAACCCACGCAGACACGGGGAGAACGTGCAAACTCCACTGTCCCTGGGCAGTGCTAGCCACTCTGCTACCATGCCACCCCAACGTACATGGTGGATTGGCCATGCTAAATTGCCCCTTAGTGTCCAAAGATGTGCGGGTTAGGTGGATTGGCCATGCTAAATTGCCCTTCAGTGTACTAAGATGTGTAGGTTGTGTGGATTAGCCATGGTAAATGCGCAGGGTCATGGAGATAGATTGGAGGCAAGGAGCTGGGTGGGATGCTCTTTCGGAGAGTCAGTGTGAACTCAATGGGCCGAATGGCCTACTTTTGCACTGTAGAGATTCTATGGTTCTGTGTTCATTGTCCAGGGACACAGCTAACACCAGTGGTTTTCCCAAAGGGAATCCATCTGCCGCACGCAACCCACCATCCCTCCCTTCAACTCCCCACAGGGCACAGCAAGGAATGCTCCAACTGCCCCTGCCCAGGGTTGCTGGGGTCAAACACAGAGGAATGTGCCATAGGACATCACTGGCATCCAATTACACCAAGTCTTTGCCCCTTGTTTGGGCAGATTTATTTTAAAGTGAGTGGGCAGTGCCAGCTGATGAGATGTTGGAACAATATCTGGAGCGGATTCCCCGCTCACACTCACCCAGTGAAGGAATGTCAGTGGTCCTCCCTCGCCAGCCCTTATGGATAGTCTTGGTGAAGCTTTATTGAAACCCTTTTCATGGGATTTGAGTCTCACTGGCTGGGCCAGCATTAATAACCCATCCCTCATTGCCCCTTGAGAAGGTGGTGATGAGCTGCCTTCTTGAACCGCTGCAGTCCATGTAGTGTAGGTGCACCCACAGTGCTGTTAGGGAGGGCGTTCCAGGATTTTGACCCAGCGACAGTGACGGAGCGGCCAATATATTCCCAAGTCAGGATGGTGAGTGACTCGGAAAGGAACCTCCAGGTGGTGGTGTTCCCAAGTGCCTGCTGCCCTTGTCCTTCTAGATGGTACGGAAGGGTTTGGGTTTGTTGAGTTGCTGCAGTGTACAGACGGTACACATTGCTGCCACTCTGCGTCAGTGGTGGAGGGGGTGAATTATCCACTGTGGAAATATTGAGAAAAGGCATGGGGATTGCACAAGGACAGTATTCGAAGATTGGTGCTTTGTGTGTGTGAGTTGGGGCTGGGGCGGCACGATGGCACAGTGGCTAGCACTGCTGCCTCACAGCGCCAGGGACCCGGGTTCAAATCCAGCCTCGGGTCACTGTCTGTGTGGAGTCTGAACATTCTCCCCGTGTCTGTGTGGGTTTCCTCCGGGTGCTCCAGTTTCCTCCCACAGTCCAAAGATGTGGGTTAGGTTGATTGGCCATGCTAAATTGACCTTAGTGTCAGAGGATTAGAACAAAGAAAATTACAGCACAGGAACAGGCCCTTCGGCCCTCCAAGCCTGCACTGACCATGCTGCCCGACTGAACTAAAACCCTTCCGGGGACCGTATCCCTCTATTCCCATCCGATTCATGTATTTGTCCAGAAGTCCCTTAAAAGTCACTACCGTATCCGCTTCCACTACTTCCCCCGGCAGCGAGTTCCAGGCACCCACCACCCTCTGTGTAAAACACTTGCCTCATACATCTCCTTTAAACCTTGCCCCTCGCACCTTAAACCTGTGCCCCCTAGTAATTGACTCTTCCACCCTGGGAAAAAGCTTCTGACTATCCACTCTGTCCATGCCTCTCATAATCTTGTAGACTTCTATCAGGTCTCCCCTCAACCTCCGTCGTTCCAGTGAGAACAAACCAAGTTTCTCCAACCTCTCCTCATAGCTAATGCCCTCCATACCAGGCAACATCCTGTTAAATCTTTTCTGTACCCTCTCCAAAGCCTCCACATCCTTCTGGTATTGTGGCGACCAGAATTGAACACTATATTCCAAGTACGGCCTAACTAAGGTTCTATAAAGCTGCAACATGACTTGCCAATTTTTAAACTCAATGCCCCAGCCGATGAAGGCAAGCATGCCGTATGCTTTCTTGACCACCTTCTCCACCTGCATTGCCACTTTCAGTGACCTGTGTACCTGTACACCCAGATCCCTCTGCCTATCAATACTCTTAAGGGTTCTGCCATTTACTGTATATTTCCTATCTGTATTAGACCTTCCAAAATGCATCACCTCACATTTGTCCGGATTAAACTCCATTTGATTAGTAAGTTTGCAGGCGACACAAAGGTTGGTGAAATTGCGGATAGTGATGAGGACTGTCAGAGGATACAGCAGGATATAGATCGGTTGGAGACTTGGGTGCAGAGATGGATTAGCAGGGTAAATATGTGGGGTTACAGAAATGGGGCCTGGGTGGGATTGTGGTCGGTGCAGACTCGATGGGACGAATGGCCTCTTTCTGCACTGTAGGGATTCTATGATTCCACGATAATGTTGAAGGGGTTTACAGCGATTAGGGTCGCCAACCCTCCAGGATCAGCCTGGAGTCTCCAGGCCGCTGCTGCGTGTGCAACGTTGGGGAAGAAATTCATTGAGACATTCAAAAAACATGTTTTTGATGTCATTTTCCCCGAACATTTCTCTTTACCGGATATAAAAATGTTGAAAATGGTGGGGAAGAAGACAGCTTGGCCAATAGTGCAGCAGCATCCAGTTGGGTAGTGAGTCTCCTTGATTTCCGATTGGCGTAGGAGGGTGGATGTTTTGGCCGACTACTGACTGGGGTGTGGGGGTGGGTCATGTGACAAAACCGCCAGGGATACATTTAATCACAGTTGGCAACTCCAGATGCTGCCCTTGTCCTTTAAGGTGGTCGAGGTCATGGGTTTAGATGGTAGCTAAGAAGCCTTAGCGGATTGTTGCAGTGCGTCTTGGAGATGGTACACACTGCTGCCACTGTACAGTGGTGGAGGGAGTGAATGTTGATGGGGTGCCAATCAAGCGGGGCTGGATGGCGTTGAGCTTCTCGAGTGTTGTTGGAGCTGCACTCATTCAGGCAAGTGGAGAGAGTTCCAGCACACTCCCGACTTGTGTCTTGTAAATGGTGGATAGGCTTTGGGGAGTCAGGAGGTGAGTTACTCACTGCAGGATTCCCAGCCTCTGAACTGCTCTGGTAGACACAGTAAGAGTTTTAACAACACCAGGTCAAAGTCCAACAGGTTTATTTGGTAGCAAATGCCATTAGCTTTCGGAGCGCTGCTCCTTCGTCAGATGGAGTGGATATCTGCTCTCAAACAGGGCACACAGAGACACCAAATGTTTGAGAGCAGATTTCCACTCCATCTGACGAAGGAGCAGCGCTCCGAAAGCTAATGGCATTTGCTACCAAATAAACCTGTTGGACTTTAACCTGGTGTTGTTAAAACTCTTACTGTGTTTACTCCAGTCCAACGCCGGCATCCCCACATCATGCTCTGGTAGCCACAGTGTGATGTGATAGAGAGAAAGTGTAAAGTTACAAAGAGAAAGTGTGAAGAGATAGAGAGAAAGTGTAAAGTGATGGAGAGAAAGTGTAAAGTGATGAAGAGGAAGTGTAAAGTGATAGAGAGAAAGTGTAAAGTGATAGAGAGAAAGTGTGAAGAGATAGAGAGAAAGTGTGAAGAGATAGAGAGAAAGTGTAAAGTGATAGAGAGAAAGTGTAAAGTGATAGAGAGAAAATGTGAAGAGATAGAGAGAAAGTGTGAAGATAGAGAGAAAGTGTAAAGTGATAGAGAGAAAGTGTGAAGAGATAGAGAGAAAGTGTGAAGAGATAGAGAGAAAGTGTGAAGAGATAGAGAGAAAGTGTAAAGTGATAGAGAGAAAGTGTAAAGTGATAGAGAGAAAGTGTAAAGTGATAGAGAGAAAGTGTAAAGTGATAGAGAGGAAGTGTAAAGTGATAGATGAACTGAGTGGCTATGTGAGCAGGTCAGGCCGAGTGGAGGCAGTGCCGTTATGCTACTGTCTGCCCAGTATGGGGGAGATTGGGACTGCTCCCCTTGGAGAGAAGAAGGCTGAGGAGATTTGATCGAGATGTCCAAAATCAGGAGTGGGCTGGACAGAGTAGATCGGGAGAAACTGTTCCCACTCGGAAAAGGATCAAGAACGAGAGAGCACAGATTGAAAGTGATTTGCAAAATAAGCAAATGCGATGTGAGAAAAAACCCTTTGACCCAGCGAGTGGTTGGTGTCTGGAATCCGCTGCCTGGAAGTGTGATGGAGGCAGGTTCAATCGAGGCATCCGAGAGGGAATTAGATAATTATTTGAAAAGAAACATTGTTCAGGGGTACAGGAGAAAGGCCGAGGAATGACACCACGTCATGATGCTTGTTTGGAGAGCCAGCGCAGACACGATGGGCTGAATGGCCTCCTTCTGCCCCGGAACAATTCTCTGATTTGCCCTCATCTCCATGTGTAGATCCCCTTCTTGGTCCCTAATTCACTCCTCTCCCCTCCTTTTCCCACTCTTTTACTCTCGATATTCCTGGAGCGCGGGGTATGAGGAGTCACCCTGTGGCTGTAGGGAATGTTGCGAGGAGGTTGCTTAACAGAAGGATTGGAGGGAGCTTTCCCCACCAACATCTGACGGGTCTGAGTGTGATTGGTGAGAGAATACGGGTCTATGTTACATTGAACTTACTCCCTACCCCACCTAGAACCATTGAATCATAGCAACACAGAGGGAGGCCATTCAGCCCATCCACTTTGGCAACCCCATGGCTACTATCCTGCTGATAGATTGTTGCAATGACAGATGAAGGCCGTCTGGTGAGTTTGAGGAATCCCTCCCACTGGGAACCAGTGAACCACGACCGACTCAGCTACACCTTCATCACTGGCTTATTCACTTGTTTTATCTATTTTTTAGTGTCACGATTAGGCTTACATTAACACTGCAATGAAGTTACTGTGAAAATCCCCTGGTTGCCACACTCCGGTGCCTGTTCGGGCCAATACACCTAACCAGCATGTCTTTCGGACTGTGGGAGGAAACCCACGCAGACACAGGGAGAACATGAGAACATGCAAACTCCACACAGACAGTGACCTGAGCCGGGAATCGAACCTGGGTCCCTGGCACTGTGAGGCAGCAGCGCTAACCACTGTGCCACCTGGGAGTTAGGGGACTGAAAGCGATTATTTTAGATTTCTCTTAGTTTAGACAGAATACAGACACTGACAGAGCGAACAGGAGGTGGAAGAATGATAACTTTTGATTTGATTTACTATTGTCACATGTATTAACATACAGTGAAAAGTATTGTTTCTTGCGCGCTATGCAGACAAAGCATAGCTAGGGTGTAGAGAAAGATCAACTTAATACAAGGTAGGTCCATTCAAAAGCCTGACAGCAGCAGGGAAGAAGCTGTTCTTGAGTCGGTTGGTAGGTGACCTCAGACTTTTGTATCTTTTTCCCGACGGAAGAAGGTGGAAGAGAGAATGTCCGGAGTGCGTGGGGTCCTTAATTATACTTACCCACATGTTAATGTAATAAGATAACTGGAACAAGTAACCATAATTTTAAAATTTTGAAACATTTTAGTTGATATTTTAAATGCATTTCCAAGTATTTTACTGTGATTAAACTGAGAACCGTAGCTCGTGTATTTATATCTGGGAGATCATTTTAAGGGTACACATTTTACAGCTTGAATAGTTGGTTCACAGCCCAGACACAGATTAGACATAACCCCAGACGCGGGGACAAATGTCTAGTCAAACTTGGCGATGAGCCAGTGGGAACTTCCACTGCAGCCATTACAGTAATGGCTGCCGTATCCAGGCAACAGGGAAGCAGTCAGGGCCAGAGTAGGAATAACATCCGGTTAGTAATGGACAAATAAAGTTTATTTATTAGTGTCACAAGTCGGCTTACATTCACGCTGCAATGAAGTTACTGTGAAAATCCCCTAGTCACCGCACTCCTGTTTGGGTACACTGAGGGAGAATTTAGCACGGCCAATGCACCCTAACCAGCACAACTTGCGGACTGTCGGAGGAAACTGGGGCACTTGGAGGAAACCCACGCAGACATGGGGTGAATGTGCAGACTCCACACAGACAGTGACCCAAGCCGGGAATCGAACCCGGGTCCCTGGCGCTGTGAGGCAGCAGTGCTAACCACTGTGCCGCCGTGCCGCCCAAACCATTATGCTGGAAAGCACTAAGCAATTGGCTGAATTGTCTGACAAAGATTTATATCGATGCATTGGCACTAAATGAAATTACTTTTACACTAAGTAAGGCGGAGAATCAGATTAAGAAAATGTATAACTGTCTTGATTTTTACTGATAATTTCGAGCGGTGCAGGTATTCTGTGTTCAAGACCATCGATATAATTCCTCCCATTGCTCACTGGGGTTTAATAAAGCTTTACCTTTATACTGTGACATTGCTCTCCTGAGTATAGTTGCCACCTTGTCGGAAAACTCTGTTAACAGGGGACATAATACCTGAGGTCGCTATCTGCAGAGATATGTACCGTGACCTGTGATAGTCTGTGTGAAGAAACTGCTGAAAAACAAGTAAGGTTTGATTTGATTTGATTTATTATTGTCACATGTAGTAACATACAGTGAAAAGTATTGTTTCTTGCGCGTTATACAGACAAAGCATACCGTTCATAGAGAAGGAAAGGAGAGAGTGCAGAATGTAGTGTTACAGTCATAGCTAGGGTGTAGAGAAAGATCAACTTAATGCGAGGCAGGTCCATTCAAAAGTCTGACCGCAGCAGGGAAGAAGCTGTTCTTGAGTCGGTTGGTACGTGACCTCAGACTATTGTATCTTTTTCCTGACGGAAGAAGGTGGAAGAAAGTGGTACTATGGGAGGTACGGGAGCACAGCGGTAAGCACTGCTGCCTCACAGTGCCAGGGACCTGGGTTTGATTCCCGACTTGGATCATCGTCCGTGTGGAGTTTGCACATTCTCCCCGTGTCTGCGTGGGTTTCCTCCGGGTGCTCTGGTTTCCTCCCACAGTCTGAAAGATGTGCTGGTTAGGGTGCATTGACCCGAACAGGTGCCGGAGTGTGGCGACTAGGGGAATTTCACAGTAACTTCATTGCAGTTTTAATGTAAGCTTTACTTGTGACTAATAAATAAGAACAAAGAACAAAGAACAAAGAACAGTACAGCACAGGAAACAGGCCCTTCGGCCCTCCAAGCCTGTGCCGCTCCTTGGTCCAACTAGACCAATCGTTTGTATCCCTCCATTCCCAGGCTGCTCATGTGACTATCCAGGTAAGTCTTAAATGATGTCAGCGTGCCTGCCTCCACCACCCTACTTGGCAGCGCATTCCAGGCCCCCACCACCCTCTGTGTAAAAAACGTCCCTCTGATGTCTGAGTTATACTTCGCCCCTCTCAGCTTGAGCCCGTGACCCCTCGTGATCGTCACCTCCGACCTGGGAAAAAGCTTCCCACTGTTCACCCTATCTATACCCTTCATAATCTTGTATACCTCTATTAGATCTCCCCTCATTCTCCGTCTTTCCAAGGAGAACAACCCCAGTCTACCCAATCTCTCCTCATAGCTAAGACCCTCCATACCAGGCAACTTCCTGGTAAACCTTCTCTGCACACTCTCCAATGCCTCCACGTCCTTCTGGTAGTGCGGCGACCAGAACTGGACGCAGTACTCCAAATGTGGCCTAACCAGCGTTCTATACAGCTGCATCATCAGACTCCAGCTTTTATACTCTATACCCCATCCTATAAAGGCAAGCATACCATATGCCTTCTTCACCACCTTCTCCACCTGTGTTGCCACCTTCAAGGATTTGTGGACTTGCACACCTAGGTCCCTCTGTGTTTCTATACTCCTGATGACTCTGCCATTTATTGTATAACTCCTCCCTACATTATTTCTTCCAAAATGCATCACTTCGCATTTATCCGGATTAAATTCCATCTGCCATCTCTCCGCCCAATTTTCCAGCCTATCTATATCCTGCTGTATTGCCCGACAATGCTCTTCGCTATCCGCAATTCCAGCCATCTTCGTGTCATCCGCAAACTTGCTGATTACACCAGTTACACCTTCTTCCAAATCATTTATATATATCACAAATAGCAGAGGTCCTAGTACAGAGCCCTGCGGAACACCACTGGTC